>NC_134648.1:41620717-41787297 GCF_030463565.1 Pelecanus crispus | reverse complement strand
TTTCCTTTCCTTTCCTTTCCTTTCCTTTCCTTTCCTTTCCTTTCCTTTCCTTTTTTTTTGTTTTTTCAGTTTAAAAAAAAAAGCATTGTAACCAGGCTGTTTCAATTCTCAGAAGAGCTCCTACTAGTCAAGAAATGTTTCTTTAAATGTCCCAATATATCTATTGGAAATGGGGAAGCACAGTCATATTGAAATATGGCAATTCAGGTAAGTACCTTCATAACTACTGAAGATAGTTTTTCAATGTTATGGTAAGATTTTATCTGACTTATCACTGAATCAACCTACCAATGACTGCCAATGCTGTCATTTTGTCAGTTCTATCCAATACCAAAAACTTCCTTGGCACTGCAGGAAATTACATGAGCAACCTTCTACCATGCATAGGGTATGGTTCTATGTTCTTCAAAGGTCTTTGATTCTGTCAGCTTGTATGTATATTTTAGCTTTCTTATAAATATATCAAATTTCCTATAGATAAAGATTATTTCACATACCTGAGATATGCCGCAATTTCAAAGATGGAATGTAATTGCTAAATGGAAACAAACAGCAATTGCACTACAGCTAAACGGGAGTTAGAACTGTACTTTACCTCACAATATTAATACCCAATTACTTATAAACAGCTTAATATCTAAAAACAGTAAGTTATTTGTTCAGTCTCACTAAAATGTATTTTTATTGTGTATGTGAAGAAAAAATATGGAAATTTTTAACGATTGTTCCTGAGTTCAAAACAGCGACTACTATTTCTCACAAAATGAGATTAAACTGTAGATGATAGTTCTGCAGACATTGCTTGAATGTGGCAACAACATATGAGCCCAGAATCCTAGAAAAGGCAATGGGTTCTTCATATAAGTTACCACCTACCCTTTATGATTTTCAGTTACATTATTCATAAACACCATTTTTTGGTTTTGTTTTTTAAAAATAATTTACAGTGCTCTACACAAATACCTGCTGTGCCTTTCTATTGCAAGTTCCTTGGGTCAAGAACACATAGTATCTGTTTTAAAGATTTGATATACTCTGGTATTTTTTAGAAATGATAGCAAACATGTCTCTGGGTCTCAGTTTTTAGCTTTATGTGAATTTAAAAAAAAAAAAAAGAAAGAAAAAAGCAGTCTGTCTGCTCTAAAGCAGACTGACTTTCTTTTCATAATCTTTAAAAATGGAAGAGTACTACCTTTCTTTCTTATTCTAGCTTATCCTTGGAAATCTCCTCTATTATTACTATCCAGGCTTAACCTTGATTAGCTTGTCAGATCTGATAGAATCAGAGCACAAATGAGTATTGTTGCCTTTCAAGGCACCCTACACCACATTTCTATACTACTTAACAAGTCTGGTTTTAAAATCCTTGCAGACTGACCATTGTTAAAATGAAGGAAGTGGTCAGAGATCAAGGGAGCTAGAACGAGTAGCTAAACCTCAACACAGACTAGATCTGATGCTTGGTACGTAAGATCAACACGATGAAATCCAGCTGTGGCAGATTAAAAGAAAAGTGGAATTGAAGTATTATTTTAAACTGCAACATGAGAACAAAGGCAATCCATATTTTTTCTTGATGGCTGCATAGAATGTGTTATCAGAAAATAAAAAGGATTTGTATTAATTTTTTGAGCCAGAACAAAAGAATAATGTAGTTATTGTTACAGTTGTCTGGCAATAACAAAAAAAGTCCTCTTTGCTAAGGTGACATATGATGATGTCTTTCCAATAGACTATCACACACAATGTTAGGAAAGAGAGTGTGATAACTGAAAAATTTCTAAAATGTTGAAAGAACATCCTTATTGAGATTGGAACAATTTGATAGGTGATCGCTGCTCCTATCAAAACAACATACATCCACATTAACAAGAGCAGGGCATTAATTGTAAAATTTCTATCATTATGAGTTGATTAGCTTTAGTATCTCCTGCCTATTCAAATGCATAGTTCAGAAGGAGCATTGCTGTACCTAATTTGATTTCCCTCAGAGCAGTACATGATGTGTTATTTGATGCCCTTCAAAGGACACTATTAGCCAAGCTATAAAGTGTCTGATTTTATTAGCTTTGTTGGGTTTTATCAGTTTGTAAATGTGTTATTTTCTCCATTTATTGTGCCTATGGGATCCAGAGATAGAGTAAGCTTCAACTTAATATGTTGTTGGAAGGTAGAAGTGGCCTTACTTTAACACCCTGCACTGTGATGCGATGACATTGAAAGTAGAGTCATGAAAACGCTAATGTCAGGGCCATTTATCAAGGCAATTCCTCACTGCTGTAAAACTCTGCTGTGACATTGAATTCAACAGTAGGTTTTTGTCTTAAATAGAGCAGAGTGTTCCTGCGCTGTATAACTACCAATCCCCAGTAACAGAATAAGAAGTAGTTAATAATAAGAAAGTAGGTCGCACAGATGTTCAACAAAGGAGAGGAAGTAAGTTGTTAGCATGGAATTCTGGGAGTTAGGAGCTTTTGGAAACGGTTAGTTGTCATTACCTTTATTTAAGTTTTGAGGGGGTAATATATGGCAGTGGAATCCAGTTTTCTTTGGAACCCTTATAAATAGCACAAGGATTTGCTGGGGTGATCAGCAGGAAGCATACTTTTTGCAATGGATTTCTAATGACAATAAACAATGTGCTGGTTTAAATGTCCCACCCAGTACATTTTAATGGCATGCCCAGTATTTTCTCAAAGCCCTTTTAAAGTAGTTACCAGATACAAATATATGTTTGTACCACAAATTTCCTGCTGTGCAGTTGTATTTTCACACAGGGCTGTCTTCTCACTGTATTCTGATTGTTATACGAGTCACATTTACATCAATACATATTTTAAAAGCTTTTCTTATTTATTCAATATTTTATCTGAAAATTAAGACAGATACAATATCTCTACAAAAATGAAAAGCCCAGAACTCTGAAGTAAATTCACAAGTTTTGATTAGAAATCGTTTTCTTCATAACAATATAAAAAGAACTCACTTAATGAAACTAGAACAAGGAAAAGAAGATGCCTTTAAGTTATTACATAAAACATATACAGTAGATGGAGGGTCTTTTAATGTGCTTGCATATATATAATACATTATATATTTTAATGTTTAACCTAGTAAGTGTAGCTCTCAATGTTGATTATTTCCTTCATTTAAATATGTCTTTTCAGATGCTTACATTTACTCATGTGTTTAAGCACAGGAATTAAATTCAGAAATGGGAATATTGATGCAATATTAAGACATAAGCAAAAGATCAACTATGAGAATGAATAATTTAATATGATGCAGCTAACTGACTTAGCATGGACATTTCAAACATGAAAGTCTCAAAAAGAAAAGGCTGCATAACACTTGAATAGATTTAGAACAATTGCTAGAACCAAAAGGAAACCACAAATACAAAAATTATTCAAGGTCTGAAAGACAAGTTTCAATATACTAAGCTTTTATTACATACTTCAGTGTGCAAAGCAAAAAATGTAAGTTGATGACTCCAGAAGGAATTATTCGTGTTACTGGTTTCTCATTCTAGAGACAGCCTTTTTTTCAAGCAAAGTCAAAGTCCTAGAAACGGGAGACTGTCTATTATAAGATAGATAGTAATCTCTAAAAAAAGTTCTCCAAGTTTGTTGTTACTAGCATAGTCTTGGAGATCACAAGACTCCAACAACCCAAAGGAGGTGGATAGTATTAAGAGGCAAGGACGTTCACTGTCAGAAATAAAAGAGCAAGATTTGGACAGATTCTCTAATCTTTCTCAGATATCACAATTCAGCAGTGAATGCACTTAGGAGTTCTCAGTCTTTACTGGATCATTTTAGAAATGGCAGACCTATAACTGCCTGGGTGGCATCTTCTATTTTACCTGTTTTTAGATCAAAATACCACAGAATAACCTCCAATTTTTAAGCTTAGATACGCTCGTCAAGCCTCGCAGATTTGGCGTCTGTTCCGAAATCCATTTTGGCACCTATGACCAAGTCAAAAAAAAGAAAAGGACAAAAGGACAAAAAATGTTATTGAAAATAGGTTTTCATTTAATTAGCTACAGAGATATTACAAGCTGACTGTACTAGGTTAAAGATGACCAGGATGTGTCTACATATTGTCTTGTGCAAGCAGCCCTGGAGTACAATATAGGCTACTTGTAAGTATAGTACTCAGATGATCCAGCCCTTCCAGAGAAGTAGTTCAACTCAGGTCACAAGCTGACTGTTACTCACTACTGAATTCCTTTGCTTAACAGTTTCATCTTGGTCTTATGTCCTCTGTCTTTTGTGTACCTTGCAAAGGAGTAACGTGTATCTTGTAGGAGAAAATGAGGTTAAATTTGAATTGCTTTTTAGTTTTCTCATAGAGTTTCATAGGAACTGAGCAAGAAGGGGTGTAGATATAGACAAAAAAAGTCACAAAGACTATCAAACTACTAGAGATCATGAAAAGTAAACCTTCTCCTAGAGAAGTGGAGCAGGACCTATTTCCAGCAGCAGCACTTTCCACCTCCATTCCTACTCCAAGTTTTCCTATGTTTCTCTTCTCCTTTACTCCATCCAATGGGAATAACACAGGAAATTAAATCTTCAGAACTCTCTGCCATGTGCAACTCTTTTTTGGCTTTATTCTTACCCTGTTCAAAATAGGGACTGTACCCTCATTCTTAGGGAAGCAAAGTGTATTTTTGCTCTCATCTCAGGCAAGCCTTGAGCTGTGTTTCTGAGTATCCCAGTTTTGTTATAGACAAACAAGTCCATTCTTAGTACTGTCTACTTCCCTGTTCTTTTTATTAATGCCTGTTCTTTTCATAGAGTAGTCTACAGCTACACAGAAATTTGGTATCTCCACTGCCGGTGAGAACAAACAAGAAATCTGATTATTTTAATTTTTCAGTAGAAAGAGATTTCCTAAGAAATTGCATGAAAAAAATTATTTAAGTAGCACTAAATTATATATGATTGGTTTTTTTCTGTATTGGAGAAGTCTTACCTGCTATACTATAATAATGTACTATAATGTGCTGCTGCTTAGAAATGAGGAGACATAGGAGAGATGGTAAGGAAGATGGAAACCAGATTTCTAATAGTTGAAGAAAATGAAAGTTATTCAGGAACAGTTCTTGAACAATAGTATGCAAAATTTTATAGTACTTTTTAAGTAATGAGAAACTTTATAGTACTTTTTAAAGTAATGATTTTATGTATTATTTTTACCGATTAATGTACTGCTTAAAAAATATCTTACCAGTATGTTCAAAGTGCTAGGAATTGTTACTGCATTATTCTCTGTATGCTGACGGAGGAATATGCCTAGTCACTGGAAAATACATTCTTACAACTGTTCCCTTTGGATTTTCTCTTATCTAATCCTGGAATCAAAGTAAATCCACATGTCAGTGACAATTATCCACTAATTAAAAATTAAATGTAAAGAAAAACATTCATTTGTGCTGTCCAGGAGAAATTTCAAGGGCTGTACTGTCTTACTGAATTGATGGTGTGAGTACCTTCTTTACAGAATCCAGCTTGTCCATAAAAAAAAATCTCTAATCTTTTCTGGCATTTTGGCATTTCCCCTCAGTTTAATGTATCATATAATTCAGCCAACTTTTTATGACAGACAAGGGAGGAATGTATATCTTCAGATTATGTTTACACATCAAACACAAGATTTGGAGGAAAAATCACGTCTTTCAACAGCAGGAGAGTATCAAAGACCAAAAAACTCAAAATGAGCATTTTGGGAAATGCAAAAATGTTAGAAGCATCTCATGAAAGGTGGTATGAAGAAACCCTGTAGCTTATGTTTTCTTATTACCTACTAAGATAACACACTCTTCTCCATTCCTAAAATTTTATTAAATGTAATAATGAATATTTTTTAATGTTCTATTGAGAGGCAATGAATTTAGTACAAATATGGGAGTATAATACATTTTTCAGAATATTTTGGTTTTGAGATTTTGATTCTTTTTGGTATTCTGGTTAATGCATAACAGATGTTCCAGCATAATTGTTTATTTAGAAACCTAATGTGAGACACTGAAACAAAAGATGTGGAAAAAAGAATGCACAAGGAAGCAGCGCTAAGTTTAAGAGGAAAAGGTGACACTTGTTGAAGGCTCAAATGAACAGGAAAATGTCTCATTCAAAAGTAGGGTAATATTTACAATAAATAAATAAATAACCCCCCCAAGCCAATGACAATTAAGCATACCAGTTTTTAGCATTTTAAAAGTTTACTCTACCATTCTCTAACAAGTACACAAAAGTTATACTTTCATTAATCAGTAATGGTATTGCTCAATCCAACAATCTTCTGTTGTAGGACTTGGATACAGTGGGTGAATTCTGATCACTGAGGTACTTTCATCTGTGACACACTATTGAGGCCTGTGCAGTGACAGGGGTATTACTGAAATAATAATTTATTTCAAAATTAGTAAGAAACAAAAAACCATATATTTTTATTCTAGGCTGTATTTCACATTTTTCTACTTTCCTCATGAACCAGATTCAGAGATTCTGTCTTGAAATCAGCTTTCAATCTGAACAAATTTATTTATTATTACTGTATATCTTGCTTCTCACTGAGCTGGCATTTAAAAAAAAAACCCTGAAAGACTACCCAGTCTAGCAAAATCCAGAAGAACAGAATTTTCATGTTGGAAATTGATTATCCAGTAGTATAGAATTTTTGTGTTGGAAATTGATTGAGTGATATATTCTTAAGAGTCTTAAAAATTCAGATAGTTTTAAGAAGCTTAGAAAATCAGTTTCCAGTCTCTAGTGCTTGAATTTACTCAGATTTTTAGATGTACCCTATAAGGGCTTGTACTATAACTTCTCTTCTAGTTCCCTGCACTGTAAAGAAGAAGGACTTTGGGTTGTATGAATTTTTCATCATCCTTTGTGTTGTACATGCCTTATAAATAATAACAATAAACCCCTCTTGTTACTGCTGCTGTTGTATCTTTTGACAGCAGTGATACCTCTTTTTTTGAGAATAATCCTTTCTAGTCTGTTTCTCTCAGGAAAAGAGATGAGGGAATTCTGAAAATCACAGAATTGTTGAGGTTGGAAAGGTTGTCTTGAGATCATCCAATCCAACCTCCCTGTTCAAACAGGGTCAGCTAAAGCAGGTTGTCTAGGACTGTGTCTAGATGGAGATCTGATCTATCTGATCCATCTGATCCAGATGGATCCCCATAGATGGAGAGCCCACAAATTCTCTGGGCAACTTGTTCCAGTATTTGACCACACTCATAGTAAATATGTGTTTTCTTCTGTTCAGATGGAATTTCCTGTATTTTAGTTTGTGCCCATTTTCTCTTGCCCTGTCAGTGGGCACTACTGAGAAGAGTCTGGCTCGTGCATCTTAATTGTCCCCCCATCAGGTATTTGTATACATTGACAAGACTAATGGTTGGACTGGATGATCTCAAAGGTCTTTTCCAACCTAAACAATTCTATGATAAGAATTCCCCCTGAGCCTTCTCTTCTGCATGCTGAACAGTCCCAGCTCTCTCAGCCTCTCCTTAATATGACAGATGGTCCCTTCCCTTAATCATCTTTGTGGTCTTTCACTGGACTCTCAGAGTAGCTCCACATCTCTCCTGTGCCCAGGAACCCAGAACTGGACACAGAGCTCCAGATGCAGTCTTGCCAATGCGGAGAGGAACAATCACTTCCCTTGACCTGCTGGCAACACAGGTCAATATATACATGCTTTATTTATATATAGTACTGAAACAAGATGACAAAACAGATTGCAATGCAATTCCTTGTTTTGCACACAGCAGTCCATAAAAATGCCTCTTTTCCAGGAACAACTCCCAAGATCTCATTCCATTTTTAACAGTTTTGGGGTGTTTTTTTTAACACTTTTAAGTTATTAACACAGCTTCTCTTCAAATGAACTCCATAGGAAAATTTAGAATGATGAATAAACTGGCTTTCCTCTCAAGAAAAATGTCATACTTCCAATTTGTTTCTTTTCCAAATAAGAACAATAAAGTGGATTTTTTTTTTCCCATAAAATGTTCTTTTTAAAGATTTTGGGAAAATAAACAAACAAACCCACAAACCCAAGTCAGCAAAATGTAGTCTGGAATTGTAAAAAAAGCCATGTAATTTAGAATTCATAACTTGACATGATTGTTACCCAAGAACTTAAATTTGTACATGTACCATGAAAAATAACTTGGAAAGCTATGTATATTAGAAAACCGTAGTAACACTATTCACAGCATTATATGTGTATAGAATTAATATCTTGGTAGTCGAAGAAGGCTCATTTTTCAATGAAAAAATACTTACAGCATTATTCAAAGAAGATTACCATAATTACTCCAGAGTATCCTAAGATTTACAACCATAACTGAACTACTGCAAAAGTGAACAACAATTAAACATAAAACTGATCAGCGGTTCCTCTGAAGAAATGCCTTTCATTGGGAAATGTTAGTACTGAGAGCCTGTTAATCTCAATAAATTTTATATAAATTTGTATATATTTTATTAGATCAAAATGTTTAATAGGACTCTTTCAACGCTGAACATTGTTTTTCATTCAGATGAAACTTTGTTTCTTATTTAAATTTATGTTAAATAAAATTTTGACAAAAGCAGAATGCTTCATTTTAATTGAATAAAATTAAATCCTTATCCACCCACAAATGTTCCTTCTTTTGAAAAAGAAAACAATGTCATTTTGATAGAAAATCCAATGTGCAACCAATCTACTTAAACATAAATAGAATATTTTATATTTTTGATTAATTGTTCAAGTTTTAAACCTACCTCCTACCTATATTTTCACAACATTACATCAGAATTCACATTCACATCAGAAGAATCAGTATAACTGGTGTATTAAAAAAAAGTTAAAAAAGCAATGTAAAGTAATAACAGAATGAATTCAGATAAACATTAACTTTGAGGCAGAAATAAAATATGTCCACAAGCTTTCCTTTGTAGACACTTGCTGCCTATTAACTTTTTTTTCCTATGGAGTGAATATCTCCTTAGATTTGTTTTGTGTATGTTGCAAGTTTAAACAGTGAGACATTCCCATGCTGCAGGAAGAGCTGCCATTCAGTAGGTTCTAATGAAGTTTCTTAGAAGCAGATGCTCCTTTTCCACAGAGATTTTATTTTTTGTTATTATTATTTTGTCATTCTCAAAGCAAAATTAAGGTCACGTTGAAAAAGGGATATGCTTGAACTACTTTCATGCAGAACTGTAACATGTCGTATGCTGGATGCAGGAGTCAAAGCTCTCTCAATTACAGACAGCAGGGAAGACAGCTACTGTATTCCAAAATATTAGTGGCAAATATTTTATTGTCTCTGATATCAGATATAATCAGAAAGCCAATCTGAGCCAATAACTAACTCTTTTTACACAATCTAGAGGATAGAGCAGCATAAAGTACAGGGTGGGCTTATGTCAAGTTTGGAATAACAATGTGCATATAACATTTTATTTTATAAAGTTTAAAAATAAATAAATAAATATAGTAATATAACATAACATAACATAACATAACATAACATAACATAACATAACATAACGTGTCATATGCATACATAATAATTTTTTGTTTTAGGATTTTCAGTGGTTCATAAGTAAATATGATGGGTTGACCCTGGCTGGATGCCAAGTGCCCACCAAAGCCGCTCTATCACTCCCCTTCTCAACTGGACAGGGGAGAGAAAAGATAATGAAAAGCTCATGGGTTGAGATAAGTACAGGGAGATCACTCACCAATTACCACCACAGGCAAAACAGACTTGACTTGGGGAAAATCAGTTTAATTTATTGCCAATCAAAACTGAGCAGGAGAGAGGAGTGAGAACATGTGTAGGATAATGAGAAATAAAACCAAATCTTAAAACACCTTCCCCCCACCCTTCCCTTCTTCCCAGACTCAACTTCACTCCTGATTTTCTCTACCTCCTCCCCCTGAGCAGCACAGGGGGACAGGGAATAGGGGTTGCGGTCAGTTCATCACATGTCTCTGCAGCTCCTTCCTCTTCAAGAGGAGGACTCCTCACACTCTTCCCTGCTTCAGCGTGGGGTCCCTCCCATGGTAGACAGTCCTCCATGAACTTCTTCAACGTGGGTCCTTCTCATGGGCTACAGTTCTTCACGAACTGCTCCAGCGTGGGTCCATTCCATGGGGTGCAGTCCTTCAGAAGCAGGCTGCTCCAGCGTGGGTCCCCCATGGGGTCACAAGCCCTGCCAGCAAACCTGCTCCAGCGTGGGCTCCTCTCTCTCCACATGTCCACAGGTCCTGCCAGGAGCCTGCTCCAACATGGGCTTCCCATGGGGTCAGCGCCTCCTTTGGGCATCCAGCTGCTCCGGCGTGGGGTCCTCCCCGGGCTGCAGGTGGATATCTGCTCCACCATTAACCTCCATGGGTGCAGGGGCACAGCCTGCCTCACCATGGTCTTCACCACGGGCTGCAGGGGAATCCCTGCTCCAGTGCCTGGAGCACCTCCTCCCCCTCCTTCTTCACTGACCTTGGTGTCTGCAGAGTTGGTCCTCTCACATGTTCTCAATCCTCACTCCAGCTGCCGTTTGTGTCCCAGTGTTTCCCCCCCTCCCCCTGCTTCTTAAATATGTTGTCACAGAGTTGCTACCACTGGCACTGGCTCGGCCTTGGCCAGTGGCGGGTCCATCTTGGAGCCAGCTGGCATTGGCTCTGTCAGATATAGGGGAAGCTTCCAGCAGCTTTTCACAGAAGCCACCCCTGTAGCGCCCCCATTACCAAAACCTTGCCACGCAAACCCAATACAGTAAACTATGTAGCAATTTTCAAAGCAATATTTTAAAACAGAAACATTTTGTTTAAAGGTGTCAAAATGAAAAGTTTTGAAAATTTTTTTAAGGAGGCGAGATTCATTTCTGACCAGCCTATCACAATTGTTTTAATTGTTTTAATTGAGCAAAACTGTACATCTCTGTGAAAGATTTATATGAGAAACAAATCCAGTCCTAGCCGTGTTCATTTACCATCTAAGTGGTGAATGGAATGTTTTGTGGTCCATGTTTTCTGACCAAACGGTTTGTGCATCCTATAATTGGTAAGAATAACATTTCCCCCTTCACCACCACAGTAAAGCTAAGCTCAGGAGAAGTACGTCAAATGAATTCATGAGTCACTTTTTCTCCCAGAAGTTTATCTTAGTTTAGTCACTATTTTCTCAGTAGGCCTTTGAATACATTTACAATCTTCCTCCAAAAGCTGGTCTACATGGCACAATGCAGGGCCGTTAAAGAATACCTGAATTAATTCTGTATAATTTTGAGGAAAGTCTCAATTTAAGTTAGCAATGTTGGTATACCACTTCACTGTGACTACTGCACCACTATTCGCATTCAGGACAAGCTCAGGTATTCCTAAACTACACATTTTCTTGTTTCCAAAGCTACTGAAAAGGAAAGAAAATATGGAAGGAGACTGAAAATCACCCAACAGCCACAAAGTTGTTAGAAATGGAACAAGTTTCTGTTTTGTGAATATAAAGAAGAAAACAATGCTGCATATTTCATCACCTCAATAGCTAAAACTTAAAATACACCAACAAAAATGGAGAAGTGTTAATTCTTATTATGTGTCATTTTTATTGTGATAGTCTTCTTTTGCCACTTAGGAAATTATCTGTAGTACAAAGCAATTCCACCACAGCGTTATCACACTTTGAGGATAGTATGAAACCAAAATTATCAGTAGTTTATGCAGGAGATTATCATGAAATCCCTTAGTAATGTTTTAAAAGTAATTAAAACTGGAGTATCAGAAACTCCGGTAGTACTTCTGCATAGGACTGGATACTCAAAGCACATCGTAAAGACTACTGTTTCCACACCATTCCACCTCTGCAAGCTGCTTTTACAGAGTCTGTAAGTTAACAAGTTTTGATATTAGATGTAAATGTTTGCTGATAATTAGTTTTTGTTTCAGTCAGTAAAACATACAGCTGGATCACTAAGGGTCAGTCTTCACCAAAAAAAAGATCTGAGAGCAGTTTTTGGGATGATGGTCTCTGATTAGGGACAGCATTTTAAAGACTCATGGACCTTGAAGCCTGGGGTAGGGACTGATATCTCTGGATCCATGTGGAATAATTCTCTTCACCTTTACCCTGAAGGATCCTTAAATGACCCAAGGGTTTTGTTGACTGCCACCTACAGATTTGCCTGTGGTGATGCATTATGATTAGTTAATAAGTGATTGTAGATTTGGGCGAAAAGTTGGAAAAAATAGTTAGGACATTTGGTTTAATCCCACCTAAATGGCTGATTCATCTTTTTTTTTTTTTTTCTTTTTTGGATGTCTGGGTCAATGTACTGTGGTTGTGTTTTGTGTGTTATGTTTTACTCTTTGTTTCTATTAGTAAGAGACCAATACGATACAGTAATGGTTTGCTGAGGTTTCTTTTACTGCAGTCTGCTGTGCCCTAGTCTTCAGCATCTAAATGTGAACATCTTTAAGGGACATTTAAGACTTAAGAAATACAAGCTATCATACTTAAAGAAGAAGTGTAATTTATGGAGACTGAATTGTGACTTTTAATTATGACAATGTTTGCTTACTAAGCTATTAATTTTGTATAACACTTCTATTATTTGTTATTTTGAGTGTAAAATTTGTTTGCCAATAGAACTGATAAACCATCACAGAGCAGAAACGGTCTAATTCAATTTATTTTCATTAAGAAAAAGAAGCTTTATTAAGTTTTGTTTTTAATATGTTTCCTTTTGCGATGTCTGTAGTTAAATCCTTTTGCTTGAGTTTATATTAGAGAGAATAATCCAGCAGAGACACCAGCAACCTACTTGATTAAAGTGCCATGAAACTGAAATTGTTTAACACTGTCCTTGCTCTAAGAAAAATATGGGAAAGTTACTTATTTTTATTACTATGTCCTTCATACAGCCATATTTGTGTTTTTTCAAGATCTGTCTGCCTTTATGTGCAGCTATCAAACCATGGCTCTTCTGCATTTTGTGTCTAAAACCAATGCAAGAAAATCCATTTTAGCAGAGGAAAAAAGGTTAAAGCTGTCAAATTTCAAAATAAATCTTGGTGGTGGTTCTCGGTAACCATTTAGGAGTTAATCATAAAAGCGTTCAGCTTAAGGTAGTTTTCCCTTGAGATAAATAATACTTGGCAGGTTTATTTCAGTTTTCTGCCTACAGGCCAACCATTCTGCCACTGGCCGTTTGCCTTGATGTCTGTCATCTGGTTTTGATCTCTTCCCCATTAGTGTACAAAGTAGATCAAAACTAGGCAATAAGCCATTTGGACTCTGTAAGGTCAAACGTTTTCACCGCACAGGATATGAAGGCAACTGCTTGCCAATAATTTTGACAAAATGTGAGAGATTTTAGAACAAGTACATCTTCAACTGGATTTTAGCCATGAAAGCACACAACCTCCACTATAGTGCTGTAAAATTTGGAAACAGATACCTAACAGAAGGCTAACTGAGATTACGAAGAGAAAACTGTTTGGCTCATTATAAAGTCAGATGTGTTCTATGGCATTTGAGTGGACAGCAGAGACCCTGACATCAACACATGGCTCATCAGAAGTGGATTTGAGTTTGGCCTTTTTGTTCACCTAAACAAAATAGCTAAAACCACGACATATGCACAGGAATTGTCCTGAAAATACCTGTGCCACCTCTTAAATGCATGAAGTCCTAATTTAAAAGGAAGACACTATCTATTTCACTTTGCAGTTATAAACATGGTACTGGCTAAAAAAATGTAGGAATAATAATGGTGTGACATGAGGGAAAATCAAATACATATTAAAGTCCCCTGTCTCTGACAGTAAGTGCACTGAATATTTAGCTTTTTTATTGTCTGCGATAGTCACAATGCAGAACAGATAGCAAAGTGCTACCATTACAGTGTCATGTTCAGTGCATTACAGGTAGTTAAGTGTAACTTACCATTTCTTTTACAAAGTCTGTTTTATAATTTTGCTATTCTGATTTACATTTTTCTGAAGCCTGACATCCTAGACTATGCTGATATAATAACCACACTGGAATCAGTGGCAAAACTCTCACTGATTTCAGGAGGACCAGAATTTCAACCAGGATCTTTGCAGTAATATAAGTCACTTTCAGCTGGTCAAACATCCCTCTGTGATGCTTTGAAATTACTGTTTTGATGGAAGAACAATGTAAAACGTTTAAGTGATAATTTAATTGATTTGACTGATGGTGTGCTCATTTTTAAAAAAGAAGGGAAATTCAGCCACTGGACTTTATATACAGGCATAAATTTACTACTTTCAGTAGCAAGTACCTGTTGCCTATCAGAAGATAACACGCATGATCAACACAGAGTGACTTATTTTCTCTTGTTGGTAAGATGTGCATAACTAAATCTGTTGAGTACTATTATATTCTGATTAATTGTCAGCAATATTTTTTCCTGCAATCTGATGTAATGTTACCTTCTGTGGAATTGTGGGGGGTTGCTAAGAAGGAAACACTGTTGACTACCTAAAATATTGCAGTGCATCCATGCCAATGATTCATTCAGGTGAATTTATCATAAATCTACATAACTACAACACTAAGAATTGCAAGACATTTCTACCTGTAGTGAAGTTTTATCAGCATTTTCATTCTCTCTTGTTCACTAGTCTTGCTCATCTTGGCATTCAGTGATTGTGAAACACTATGTCATTTTAGACTAAGAATTTTCTTGGATGGTAAGGATTAATCTCTTTTAGTGAGTAGTTCCTGATAAATGGTACTGACAGCTACTAATGTACATGAACAATAAATCTTATTTGAACTAAAAAGAAATTGCAAATATTGCAGATTAAAATAGAAATTAGTGCTACTACTAATAATAACAATAATTTTGTCTGGCCTCAGCATGATAGGGGGCAGGGGATGTTTTGCAGAGTTTATTCATTCATTAATTGATACAGAGTAGTTTGGACAAAGTAACTCATTGACCAAAGTAGAGACATTCCTGAAAAATACCAACATGAAAGGATATGACATATGGCAAAAGTAAAAAGGTGGCAAAGGAAAACTTGATAGCAACTTCTGCAATTACAGACTGAAAGGAGTAGCTCATGTTAGAGCTTTTTATTTAGTGATAAACAGTGGCTTAATAGTGGCAAGATCTTACTGAGCTTTTGCTTTAAGACTGTATGAAATCACCTCTAGTTAGAAAGATTGCAGATTCCTCACAATTTTTGAACTTTCCCAGGAATGTAAAAGTGTAATCCAAATTGAATCAAAAAGCAGTATGATTTAAAATTTAGGGTCGGCTTTCAAAAATATTCTACTTCTTCCACTGCTGTATAGGAACAATCAATGACTTGAATTACTTCATGCATATCCCATGGAAAGATGAAATCCATATAGAGCATGTAGCAAATGAGGTTCTTACTAAGAAGTAGAATTGCTAAGCAACAGTTAGACTTTTGATGGACAGTGAATTAACAGTTTCTCATCACATATGCCTAAAGTTTACACTTGTCAAAATATATGTTTAGAGTGGTTTCCCTCTTTGAAATGAACTCTTATCTGCTCAGAAGAATAAGGATGAAAATAAATAAAATTAATTTAGATTATTTCCCTCTCAGTCTCTATTTATAAAGTTAAGTATTTTATCCCAGTAGTCCTTACGATATTCTTATCTGTATTGCTTTTTAGTCCAGTAATTTTCCCTTTATGGCAATACCTGGTATTTGGATGATACATTTTTGTATGGTTTTGGTTGGCACTTTCAGTGTTGAAACCAGTTATATATCCTAAATACCATTCATGTCTCTTTTACATCTGTAGTCACCTTTTTATGAACTAAATTTGACTGTCTTCTAATTTTGAGAGAGCAAAATTGGTTAGAACTGCCATACTTTCCTTAGAATAAGTCTAATGTGGGAAGTGCAAAACTTCCATTGGAAACGTTAAAATCTCTTTCCTTTTTATTGTCTGTGTTTATTAAAATTTTGTAAGTGAAATCAATTAAAGTTTAGAATCTTCTTTACTTAGGGTTTTTTTTTTTTTAATGGATGAAGTTTAGAAATGATTGCACAGCTCCTAGATAATTACTTTGCCTACTATTTGATTTTTAATCAACATTTCACATTTTTACAGCATTTATTTTTAATAGTCCCCTGCAGTTTTTCACTTTATTTAGTTCCCATTTTATTTCAAAGACACAAAAACAAAGCAGACACTTCCATGGCTGAGAAAAGCCCAGCAATAAATAAGTGCACCTAAGAAGAGGAAAACATTTTATCAACCCAAACAAACTCTGAGTTTATATTATGATATTATGTAATGTAGATGTGTGACATTAAGGATAGTTTGACATTAAGCTGTTACATTTCTGCAGTGCTGCTGTTGAGGCATCTGCATGCACAATCCATTCTTCTGCAAGCTGAAAAATAAATCTTTTTTAGCAACTTAGATGTAGTTTAGAGAGAACACATAATGACTGGAATGAAATAAATGAAACCAACGATATTTATTAAAAATACAGAAAATGTTGTAAACTTGGCTGTCAAAGGTGGAGCCCAATATGGTGCACAATATTTTTTACTAGAATTCTTTCTTTGCCTGCTTTCCATTCTTAACAAGAAAAGGAAGTAGAAAAAGGGTATAACTGTGAGCACAACTTTGAAATATGAGTTTCCATTAGGCTTTAAGAAACCCCAGCAACCTGTAGAATTTACCCATTTCTAAATTTATTTCTATGGTTTATTAAGTTTTAGAACAAATTTAACAAATGCAAAAATGCAAATGTACACAGCAAAAAATGTGATTAAGTTGATATAATCTATTGATTTGCTGGCATAAATGTGTTGAGATGCTTTTAAGCAATAAGACATGACAAGCTAGTAGTGATGTTATAGCCATCAGCACAATTTGGGAGTATAGTCAGATTTACAGCAAAGTGAAGTGTCTCTAGACACCCAAGATGTGCAGATACCCACCAAAACACATACCATATTGTCATGGTTTAGCCCCAGCCAGCAACTAAGCACCACGCAGCCACACGCTCACTCCCCCTGCCCTGGTGGGATGGGGGAGAGAATCGGAGGAGTAAGAGTGAGAAACACTCCTGGGTTGAGATAAGAACAGTTTAATAATTGAAATAAAGTAAAATAGTAATGATAAGAACAATATAAGAATGATAATAATAATAATAATATTAATAATAATAATAATAATAATATACAAAGCAAGTGATGCACAACGCAATTGCTCACCACCCGCCGACCGATACCCAGACAGTTCCCAAGCAGCGATCGCTGCTCCCTGGCCACCCCCCCCCAGTTTATATACTGAGCATGACGTCATATGGTATGGAATAGCCCTTTGGTCAGTTTGGATCAACTATTCTGGCTGTGCCCCCTCCCAGTTTCTTGTGTACCTGGCAGAGCATGGGAAGCTGAAAAGTCCTTGACTAGCATAAGCAGTACTTAGCAACAACTAAACCATCAGTGTGTTATCAACATTCTTCTCCTCCTAAATCCAAAACACAGCACTATGCCTGCTACTAGGAAGAAAATTAACTCTATCCCCGCTGAAACCAGGACACATGATAATATGAAGCTCAAAATCTATGTTAAGCATTTAAAAATTGTAAACTGTTAGATGGTAATCAGGCCAAATCTTGAGTTAACATAAATTAATGTAGCTTAAGAGAAGTCAGTGGAACTACACTACTTCAGTCCAGCTCAGAGTCTGATTCACAGTACACAACATAGAGTCCTAGTAATACTAAGCATTCAGTGGGAATTCTTTGGGGTAAGAGTGCAGAATATGCTGAACAGCAATTGAGAATTGTTGGTTTTCTTTCCTTTCTCAGCAATTTTTTTTCATACCCCCTAGCAACATCATATTAGTTTCACAAAATGGGACAAAACCTTCTTGTTTCACCTGGGGACAAAGACAAAAAAGTTGGGCCTGTTCAAATTGAGGTAACTTTTTTTCATATAAAATATTTGAGGGTAAGTCTAGCACAGAAGAATGAAGGATGAGATCCACAAGTACTCTGGCTAGCTCTAAGTGAAAAAAGGAAAGATACCAGTTGAACTCTAAAATTTGCTGGATAGAGCTATCTCAGAAAAATAAAGAGATACTGTGGAGAACATATCTCCAAAAGTATGGCCAGAAAAATGAATTTTATGTATTTTGTTGTCACATTTCCTGTAATGTAACAATCTACTGTGAAAATAGGAACACAATAAGGTATAGACCATCAGGAAATATGTATTGGTGTTTGGCTAGGGACACAACTGCTCTAGTTGCTTACAGTTTTTGGCCTGAGGACATTGTTTATATTAGCAGCCATTTCATTACAGTTCATAAACAGATCATATCAAAACTATTCGTAAGAAATCACTGCATTTCTATGCCAACCAAGCTGAGACCGACAGTACCTCCTGTGATTTGAAAATGAGCTATTCCAAAATGCTTTAAGGATCAGAATTGCATTTAAGCCATCTATAAGGTCAATTAAACAGCCTTAGGAAGAGTAATGTTGTTTATGAAGTTGGAAAATAGCCAGGAAAAGGCAGTTGTACCAAAATAGATGGGAAAAGTGTCTATTTAATGTTTGTGGGGTTTATAAAAAAAGTGTTCATTATTGCATTTTGCACATAATTTGATTCAGAGAACAGTTACATCATCAAACTCCTTAATGTATTCAAAACCACTTAGTTTATGGATCCCTCTCAGTTTTTCTCAGAGCATTGTGAACTTTTTTCTGTAGCTCCTCTGGCTACACACACAGCCAGAACTCAAGGTACCTAAGAAGTTCAGAGTGAAAAAGTGCTGCTTATTTAGACAGCAGTTTACAGGAGACTTTTAAGGGTCAGAATTTTCATCATGGTTACCTCTGTGGGAGGATCAAGTCCTTTTTAGCTAAACTGTAAATAAACAGTCTTTAACATATACCTAAAATTACAAAACTTTCACAGGACCAGTAAAGCTTCTCCTTGTTTTTCCATTAGAAACAGGTACTTATGAGTAGATTTTAACAAAAATGGCAAAATAAAATTTCTATTACCATCTAATTTAAAGTTTCTGTATTCTTCATGTTATGTTCTGACTGTAACAGAAGCATTATTTTCAAGCTTATTTTCAAACCATGCTATGGGATTTAACCACAGAGCTTATAATCAAATTAATGAAAAATATGTCTCTTAAAATACCTAGATTGCTTGAAATCATCTCACTGAGAAAGATTATTTTGAGCTGATGTAAGTAGTTGGTATATTAATTTAACATTAAATTCATTAATAATTCTGCCATCTGGGCTAATTCATATATGTTTGTCTCTATCCTAAATAAACGTATATTGACATGTAGGAGTTAACACATTTCATGGCTGCATTGACCTATAGATCATACTCAGAGTTTATATAATACATTAATAATAAGTGAGTATGTGCATGCTTTATAATCCATGGCTGCAGATAATTCAGAATTAAAGGTCTTTATCCCTAAATAAGAGGACCACAATATTTCCACCATACAAAATGAACCAAGTACAGATTCTGTAAAAATATCAGCACTACTTTCTGTAAGTTTGCTGCTCACCTGAATGTCATGATCACCACTGTGCATAAACTCTTCAGTGATGTATAGCAGGCCTGGCAGGTTACTAAGCTGCAGATAATTCACAGTGCTTACTGCTCGTGACACCAATATAGCAACTGTAGGCGATAGTGAAGGAAGTTTTGATTGCCTTGGTACCTCTAATATCAGTTCTTTGTGCATGTACCTGGTAGGTCATTCTGGTAAGGAACATGAACTTGAGGTCAGTAAAGTTTCTACCTGGATGGCCTATATTAGTGTGCAGCAAATACACCAAATAGGAAAAAAAATTTGAAAATTTCGCTTATCCTTAGTAACTTCACTAGGATGGGTTTGGCCCACTGAATAACAGCACTTATAGATTTTTAAAGTGTCATAGAAGGATTCAAGTCTGAATCAAGGTATTTAATTTCAGAATTCTGCTTTATATCCTGGCAGCTTAGGGAATCAGGGGATATATGTTGTTATTAATTTCTGACTTCTTTAGGAGTTAAGGTTTCTGGCCAGAACTCATAACTGACAGGATGAAGTGATTAAGACTCTTACAGCATTAAATTATAATTTCCTTGTTGCAGATTTTTAGTTGACAAAACATTTTGAAATTGTATCAAGCTTCTTCATTATTTACCATGTACATTTCCTTCTGCTACTGATCAGTGTTTCCACAAGTCATTCCGCTTTATTAGCAGGGAAGCCAACACCTCAAAGGTGACCTTATTGGCCCAGGATGGCCATCTAGCCAGTCACAGTGTCAGGCTATGAATGGAATCTATTGCTATAATGAGTGCACCAGGGATGCTACTGCTTGATGGTAAATGGATACAGCTTCTGAAACGGTGTCCAGGCTATAGTCAGAAGGGAGGGCTCCTATTAAAATTAATAGCCTGCTTGCTCTTTTTTTATCAATGTATTATTGAAATGGTGTTCTTTCAAGGTTGCACAGCTGGTTTAATGCTGATTATGTTTTAAGCCAGAGTGGATAATTAAATAGGATAGAAATGAGTGTAGGGTTATTCATGACAGAAAAGATGCCAAGAACTATACAACAAAGGCATCTTGCTGATGAAACAAAAAGAGCGAAGACAAATTTACTGCAAAACTATTAGTCTATGGGCTCTCTTTGCTCTTCTGTAGAAGAAATTAGCTCTTTTAGAACATTTGCAGTTTTCAACACATTTAAACAAGTCTCCAATTGTTACTTCTGTTGCAGAAACTCTTACTTGAAGACAGCAAAGGAAAAGCAAAATGGCATGAATTCCCTAAATTTTATGGATTTAAATCTGCTACTAATGCAAGACAATGTATCTTCTCAGGTAACCCCAGATCATACAACAAACAAGCAAAAGAATTCTGAAAACCATGCTGTTATTACAAAGTCTATATACTACAATATAATGTTTCATGTTTGTCGTGGTTTAGCCCCAGCCAGCAACTAAGCACCACGCAGCTGCTTGCTCACTCCCCCTACCCCGGTGGGATGGAGGAGAGAATCGGAGGAGTAAGAGTGAGAAACACTCCTGGGTTGAGATAAGAACAGTTTAATAATTGAAATAAAGTAAAATAGTAATGATAATAGTAACAGTATAATAGTGATAATAATAATAATAATATACAAAGTGATGCACAATGCAATTGCTCACCACCTGCTGACCAATACCCAGACAAGTTCCCGAGCAGCGATCGCTGCTCCCCAGCCAACCACCACCACCACACCCACACCCCCCCCCCCCCGCCAGTTTATATACTGAGCATGACGTCATACGGTATGGAATAGCCCTTTGGTCAGTTTGGATCAACTATTTTGGCTGTGCCCCCTCCCAGTTTCTTGTGCACCTGGCAGAGCATGGGAAGCTGAAAAGTCCTTGACTAGCATAAGCAGTACTTAGCAACAACTAAACCATCAGTGTGTTATCAACACTCTTCTCCTCCTAAATCCAAACCACAGCACTATGCCTGCTACTAGGAAGAAAATTAACTCTACCCCAGCCGAAACCAGGACACTACTGCACCCAATTTTGTCACCTTTTAGTCTTTATCAGCATATATTCAGAATAAAAAATTAGTGTTATTGTGAAGCTCTTTGTACTGACAACCCTGTAACCAGAGTTCAGGAAGCTTCAGGAAAAAGGAATATCATCATAATAATACTAGATAATGTATAATGTTTCATTTCATTAGTTGGTTCATTTCAGGGAGTGGGGATTTTCTGCCTGTGCTGAATGCTTTCTAAGTCTCATTAGCATATAATTACATTTCTTCTTCTTGTTGGTGGTGTATCTGCAGTCATATTTGAACACTGTAGTCCTATGAGTTCAATCAGGAAATCTTATTCACTCAGTTTCTTCCGCAACTTTTTGGAAGTAGTAAGAAATGAATTTTATGATTTCACTGGAATCCTACTCAGAGAGATCAAGAAGTATTACTTCCATTTTTTTTCCAATTAAATATATTTTTGTTCCTCTGTTTTCACATTAAAGGAAAATCCATAGCAAATCTCATTCTTCCAAAGGTTTTGTTATCAAAAAAATGAGGCAACTTAAGCTGTTTAGATGGTCTGTTATCGTTTCAGAATGGGTAATGGGGGCCCACCATATATACACAAAGTAATGTGAAGGCATGTGGATCTGCAAAATAACCCAAACCAAGCTCTTTCAGAACTAATGATTTTAATAAATTATCTGATATAAATTATATTTCTGCGGGTGAGTGGCTACACATACAGATTTAGACCAGTATACTCTTAAGTATCTGTGGCCACTACATTTTGTGGTAGCAAAAATATGGAATCAGTAGTGCACCTCAGTGAGCACCTTGTGTTGTCTCATTTTATCAGATGAGGTGTGAGCAACATAGGATCAACATATAAAAAATATTGTTTCACAGCAGAGAGCAGATATGGACAGAATTATGCTTTTAAAAAAGCAATTTTTTTAGCTTATGTAATAGTCTAAAAGCAAAATTGGTTCTACAATATTTTGCTGAGCATCCTACTGGTTGTTCAGTCTGTCATAATGTATAAAATTTCATTGCTCTGATACCACTGCATCAGCTTTTTTTAAGGTACTGCATAGCAGACACAATTAAGAATAAGCTAATATCCTCACTCTACTTCTCCAGTCTCAGAGATCTCTTTTGAGAAAAATGCATTTTTTTCCTCTAAGCCAGGATTTTATATAGACTGTTAAGCACATTTTCTGTGTTGTCCTCATTTAAGATTTCACATTCATTACCAACTTTCAAGTGGCTGAAAATTATTTTGCCTGAACTTTATCCATTTAATTTCTGCAGTTGTTTGCCTCAGACCTTACTTCTGGGGAGGGAAAAAAACCCGTAAAACAACTTATCAAGAAATTTTCCTGGGATAATAACAGGGTAGAATAAACTGGTATGGAGTAGAATTGAGATTTCTTAGATCTAGACCTAAAGCACTATTGACTTACTTTTTACTTCCTGGAGTTTATCATTCCTGGGAAGGGTTCAAAGCTGCATCAGGAGAGGTTCAGACTTGACATTAGGAAACATTTCTTTACCGAGAGTGTGGTCAAACACTGGAACAGGCTTCCTGAAGAGGTGGTCGATGCCCAAGCCTGCCAGTGTTTAAGAGGCATTTGGACAATGCACTTAAAAATATGCTTTAACTTTTGGTCAGACCTGAAGTGGTCAGACAGTTGGACTAGATGATCATTGTAGGTCCCTTCCAACCGAAAATATCCTGTCCTGTCCTACCTCATAGAATCATAGAATCGTTTAGCTTGGAAAAGACCTTTAAGATCATCCAGTCCAACCATTAATCTAACCTATCTCATCCTATCCTATCCCATCCTACATGTAGAAGTATTTATATATACCTTAGTAGTATAATATGTAATGGGGATTTTAGGAGAAGAGCACTTCCCAGAGTAACTGTTCAAGTTTTAAAAAAGCCTAATACTTTTAGGGCCTATCTTCAGTCAAACACTAATCAGTATTTTCATCAACAAATTTGGTGTTATAATGAAAAGTATAAATAAAAATTACAGTTTTTAACATTTTTCAACAAGTTGTGAACAGAGCCATTGGGGATCTCATTTAGTAGCTTTTATTTGCATAGTGTTTCCTATGAGAATTTTAAGTGGAAGTAGCTCTAAAGCCTGACTGTATTAAGCATATACGACACTTATGACTTCCTCTTACCTTGAAAGACCTTGTCAGACAAAGAAAAAAAATTGAAAGTATTACCTATTTTTTTCCACTTTATTTCATATTTAGGACCTATTAAAAATGCCTTAATGATTAGTTCTAGACTTCATTTATACTATAGTTTTGACTTGAACCAAGTCTCCAGGACAGTGAATTTACAGAGCCTAAATAATGACATAATAAAGTATATTTGAAGTACAACTGAGATGTAGCAGACACCAGACCAGTGAAGAAATATCAGCCAGCAATTTTTAAAATTTATGGACAACATCAAAATATGAAGATTTGCAAGCACTTTGCAGAGGAAGTTTAGGAATAAAACATGCTAAATACTGGAGCAAACTATAATTAAAAGGAGAAATAGAATGCATGAATACAAAAAGGGAAATTACAGGTAACCAGCACAGCTGAAGGGAAGATTCTGGGAGGTCTGGGATTATGGTAGTTCATAAAATAAAAAAAAAAATACTGTTGAAAGAACACTCAGAAAATCAAAACATATTGGAGGACATATTAAGAGGATTGTAATATGTAAGACATAGGATATAAGTTTATTTACAGCTTGTGGGTTAAATATAAAAATTACAAAGACTAACAGTGATAATAAGAGAACAGAACATGACTTAAGAATAAGGAATGAAGGAACTAGAATAATTTCCTTTTTGGGGGTGGGGGGGGTGGGGGGGAAACAATAAAACCCCAACCAACCAACCAAAAGGACTGCAGAGGACTTCTTAATATGAATTTTCAAATATGTGTGTCTTGACTTAGCTGCCTTTTGGTGATTTAGCCTTTTTTGATTTAGCCTTTTTCTGTTGTTCGTCTGTTTCAATTAATGCTTTAATAAAATGTATAGCATATGATGAAACACAAGTTAATATTTACTGGTTCCACATAGGTTGTTCATATGGAAAAAAAAAAATAGGACAATGATGTATTTTTTTCACTATATCCACTGATGACACACATAATCAGCTTAATTTCAGATTAAAATATTTAGTTTAGGTATTAAAAAAAAAAAAGACTTTCTTACTATAAAAGAAATTAAGCAGTGGAATTAGACTTTTAAAAAATATAGAATATACATTTGCTTAGAAAGACTTCATAAAACTATGACAAAACAGAACATTTATTTTCAAGGAACGATTTCAGTCAAGTCATATTTCAGTTTGGTACCTGAACTGTGACCGCTATGCATAGCTTGAGCTATTAATCTGCTAGAGTCAACCAGCTATATCACATACCAACAAACATTTGCTTCTGGTCTGTGCAGCAGATTTTCCCTGAACTACTCAGAGGTTACAAAAGAAAGAGAAACTGCCCTTAGGTTTCTGGCGGATTCTGTCCATCCCTTACTCCCTTCAGGGGAAATGACAGCTTTGGAGACAGAAAGTCCAGAGAGTGGCTGGAGCTCAGCACTAGCTGGTATAATGAAAAGGTATGGAACTAGGGCACAGTGGCTGATCTGGCTTGGGGTGAAAATGGAGCAACTTTTACTGAAATTACTGAGATGCTTTCAACAGAGGTATTGCTTTGTTTCTCTCCTGTATGTAATCACGAAAATACTGAAAAGTATATGGGAAGTGTTTGTTCTGAAATGCTAAAAATAGCATGCATTGATAATACCTTTAGTTTGTGATGCTGTTTTAGAAATGTCCAAATAATACTAACAGTGACTGAATTAGTTTGTAGTGCAGATGGGTGTATAATTCATTGTGGATCTGCAATAAACAACCATGGGCTTTGCTGTATAAATCATGTTCACTATACTGCCTAATACTATGTTGTTCCTTATTCTCTCCCTCCTTCTGAGATGTCCCTTGCCACAGGAGTGTGAAGAAGGATGTGAAGTCTTTGCCTCCAATGTACACACGTTCTTGGAAAAGAAACAGGAAAGCTGGAACAGTGTTTCAGGAATCAGCGGTGACTGGAATAACAGGAAAGCTGATAGATAGTAATCATGTCTTGAGTTATATCTGTGTGGCTGAATACAATACTACAGCCCCATACAGTAGTACTCCTTTGGACCTGGATGCAGTGTGCTGAATTACTACAGTGCTTCTCCAGTCACTAACAGAGAATGATAGAATCGTAGAATCGTTTAGGTTGGAAAAGACCTTTAAGAACATCCAGTCCAACCATTAACCTAACATTACCAAGTCCACCACTAAACCAATTAAGGGTAGATTAGCAACTTTGTATTTCCTGGCTTGGTGGCTGCATTATTTATAATGAAAGTAAAAACTAGGAATCATTAAGATTGGAAAGGGCATCTAAGATTATCAGTCCAATCATCAACTCAACACCACCATGCCTAATAAACCATGTCCCAGAGTGCCACATCTACCTGTTCTTTGAACACTTCCAGGGATGGTGACTCCACCACCTCTCTGGGCAGCCTGTTCCAATGCTTGACCACCCTATCCATGAAGAAATTTTTCCTAATATCCAATCTAAACCTCCCCTGGTGCAGCTTGAGCCCATTTCCTCTCATCCTATCACTACTTGGGAGAAGAGACCAACACCCACCTCACTACAGCCTTCTTGCAGGTAGTTGTAGAGAGCGATAAGGTCTCCCCTCAGCCTCCTCTTCTCTAGGCTAAACAACCCCAGTTCCCTCAGCTGCTCCTCACAAGACCTGTGCTCCAGACCCTTCACCAGCTTCGTTGCCCTTCTCTGCACACGCTCCAGCACCTCAATGTCTTTCTTGTATTGGGGGGCCCCAAACTGGACACAGGATTCCAGGTGCGGCCTCACCAGCGCCGAGTACAGGGGGACAATCACCTCCCTGCTCCTGCTGGCCACACTATTCCTGATACAAGCCAGGATGCTGTTGGCCTTCTTGGCCACCTGGGCACACTGCTGGCTCATGTTCAGCTGGCTGTCGACCAACACCCCCAGGTCCTTCTTGGCCAGGCAGCTTTCCAGCCACCCTTCCCCAAGCCTGTAGTGTTGCATGGGGTTGTTGTGACCCAAGTGCAGGACCCGGCACTCAGCCTTGTTAAACCTCATACAGTTGTCCTTGGCCCATCGGTCCAGACTGTCCAGGTCCCTCTGCAGGGCCATCCTATCCTTGAGCATATCAATGCTCCCACCCAGTCTGGAGTCATCTCCAAACTTACTGAGGGTGCACTCAATCCCCTCATCCAGCTCATTGATAAAGATATTAAACAAGACTGGCCCCAAAACAGAGCCCTGGGGAACACTGCTCGTGACCGGTCGCCAAGTGGATTTAACTCCATTCACCACAACTCTCTGGCCTTGGCCACCCAGCCATCTTTTTACCCAACGAAGAGTACGTCTGTCCAAGCCATGAGCTACCAGCTTCCTAAGGAGAATGCTATGGTAGACGGTGTCAAAGCAGAACTAATTAACTGAGGTATAATCCCCTGGTTCTACAATTTCCAGTTCCAGAAATAGTCTGTTTGGAAGTAGCTCAGGTATCGCTGAACAGTATGGCATTCTTCCATATAGCTATACCTAGAGAGCTTCACCATTCTAACCTGTATGAACATATCTGAACTATGTTTTTCTATGGATACCGTTAAAATCCAATTCAGATTTTTCCATCATATAATGTAAAGCTCATACTGCAGCCAATGGGGACTTCCAAGAATAGAATTCAATTACAGCTTGTGACATTTTCTGCACAAAACCTATATATTTATAACCCAGGCTGTGAAATAACAAAACTCATGAAATAAGCTTTAGGAAACTCTGATAGATTTAAGTTATTAAGCTTTGAATAATATGCTTCAGCATCCCAAAATTTGATCATTATTTATTAATTTTGTTTTGTTATTCTGGTAGATTAATAAAATGGTTTTAGTTTTAAATCTTATTGAATATAAAGCTCAATTAGTGTGTGTTTCTTGTACTCTATGAAATTCTGAAGAGCTGTGTTAAACCCCTATGCACCCAAGAAAGAATCAGATCAACATTATTAGTATTCACCTCATGTTTTGATAACTTGCCAAGTGTTTTAGCAATAGATTGCACAAATACTTTAAAGTGCTGGAAATCTACAGTAATATATACACATATGCAACACAGAATTCAAAATAACTGATTAGGTACCTCCTTAGATTAGATTTAAGTGTCTCTCCTCTGATGCAGAAAGAAGGGATAGCTGATGTAGTATAGTAACATTAAGGAACAGTCTTACTGTTATGGAGAAACCTGAAGTTTCCGAATTCTTTATTATATTGCAGGGAGATGAGTTTTACCCTAAGAGAGCTGGCAACCGTGGAAAAGAATCTACGTGTGCAGCATTTCAAATCTACATGAAAGTAAATGTCTGTGTCTGTTTTGTTTAGCTGCAGCTCACATTGTAAGGCTTTGTTTCAAAAAGCACTTCTGCACATGCTTAACCCAGCTGAGTCACCAGAGTCACCTCTGCCTTTGACGTTTCTTTCTCTTACATATGTAGTGCAAATAGTGGGAGGGAACAACAGGAGATGTCACGTAGCTGGAATAGGATTGCCTGTGTTTATAACAGTGATTTTCACCTTGTAGGCTTATGAGGTGCTGCTTTTGTTCATACACTAAATTCTGTCACTGAGGGAAGCAAACATAAATCCTTTCACTTTCCATGGGAGTTTAATACATTTAACCTGAGAGTATATAATAATACTCCATACCGTATGGTATATAAGAAACACTTTCAACCACTACAGAAATGCAGCTACCTCCTCTGAGATTCAATATAACAGCTGTTCAACAGTTTTGGATAGTATTCCTCTCCTATTATGGAAAATGAAGAGATCCCTACAATTTACTAGAAACTTCAGAATAAAATTTAGGCTAACAGAATATAATAATTCTGCTTTGCTGCCTGAATTTCAGTATATGGAAAATCTGGGATACCTGCTGACAACTGAATTTCCAAAAAAGTTAGGTCTTTTTTCTGTTTTACTCAAACAACAAATAACTATTTTCAAACATTAAAAAATACATTTTATGTTAATATTTATTATATACTGAATTATTATTTGTTAATATTCAAATCAGTGTATCAGACATTGTGTTATACTAAAAATATTGCTAACTATTAATTAGTAATATATTACTATGAATTTCAGTCCATTTGATCTCCAAACAATAATACTTAAAAAAAACCTAATAAAAACCTAATTTATAAAGGTTTTTTTAATAAAAATACATTCTTCTGAAATTGGAAAAGGAAAGTTTGTTCAACCATAATGTAGCAAAATGGATCCAAAAACTTCTGTTCCAAAGACTAACAAAGGAAAGACAGTATTTTTTTTCTCCAACAGATCTTATTCTCCCTGGATTCAAAATGTTATCTCCTTTCTCAATAACAGTTATTTTTTTTAGTCCCCTTTTAACTTGCTGAGGAAAAGATTTTGAAAGAAATTTGATTCATGTGTGAATATTATCAATGCAATTATCAATGAACCCTTAACTGCAGGGCCCAAAATTCTGCCTGTTAGACTTATTCATTACAGATTGTGCCTTTCACAAATACACACGTGGACAGAATTCATTTATTATCGGTATGAAAACAAATGTGCCAAACATTCACTTCTAAACTCCAAGAAGGAGTGAGTTCAGAAATTCATTCAAAACAAACCTCTTTTTATTCATACATGGTGTATGAGTGTAAGTTCCATTTTTTAATGAGAATTTGATTTGAAAACATTGAGACATTGACCAGTGAAGTCCCTCAACACAATTTTCATAAAGTCATTAATCAGAAGAGAGAAACCTAAAAAAGGTTGAGTTTTGACTAATGGTTTCTACCAATTTGTTAATGCACTATGGCTTTGGGATGAGACCACTGACCAACTGAAGAGAAGCACCTCCAGTCACATTTTATTACACTATCTCTGCACTAAGTGTTTGTGCTTTACATACATGCTTCTAGTACAGAAGCTGGACTCCAATATACTCATATTTTATGAAAATCTCACACTGAAAGGTGAAGGCAGAGTTTCCAAAGACAAAAGTTTTATCAGTAATTAAAATGGGTGAAGGACAGGGCCATGCTGCAGAACAAAGATTCTGTAGCGGGAAACAGCTAACGATTTTTTTTTTTTTTTTTGATGAGTTTGTAAGGTGCGTCTCTGGTGTCCCTTTCTGCATGATTTATGAACTATTTCAGAAAACTCAGAGTCTGAAATTCATTTATTTCTTCTTTCCAATCCATAAGCCAGACTCAATAGAATGCAGAGTAAGTTTGATTTTCATTAGTAAATTGTTGTTTGACTAAAGAAGTTACAAAGGCCATAGAGGTTTAAATCTCCTGCTTTTTATGAGTTTAACTGAACCACAGTTACAGACTAAAATTGCATCTTTCCTTTGAGGTTTTTGGAGTGATGGATGACTCGCATTGATATTAAACTCATTATGCATGTCTTTTGGGGAAAACCCAACTTCAGAACAGGTTTCATTTTAATTCCTCCTCCCCCCGCCCCCCACCTCAAATTGCTTATTAAAATAGAATATTTTCTGGGTGTCTGTGAAAATGGTAGTAAAATTTCCTAACTGAAAGCTGTATTCCTTATATTTAATAAACAATATTTCTCTGTTAAGTAGACAAGACCATTTACTTATAATGTAGGAAAAGGTCACATAGTCTTCTTTTGGTTTTTATATTTTTGACACCAATGTGGATTTTTTTCATTGTTTTGCTCTGTTTACTTTGTACTTCTCTAATACAAACTCCTTTGGCATTTTACTGGACCTTTTTCCCTATGGGCTGAAGTTCTCTTCCTTTTTAATTAGATTGACCTTTTGGTTCACTTGGCTGCCCTCAAAATGACTGAGAATGACTGCTCTTTTGGAAGACAAGTTGAAATCAGCACAAAAAGACTGAAAAGAGTCGTGTGAAATAAAAATATTTTATGCAGATAGCCCAGCATTATAACTGCATAATCGTTATGTTCATAGCCTCTAACACAAAGAAATACTGGCTTCTGCAAATTTTGTGACATTTTAATGATGACAGGTTGCTTCTCATCTTCTTGAATGAATGCTTTTATAGTGCACTTTGTGACTATATTTTCAGAATATATTTTTACTGTCCCATAATCATTTGCCTTTTTTACCCTTCCAAGTTACAAAGGGTAAACTTTAAGTGATTACAAAGCATAAGGCCCTTTGCTACCATCTATTATATAATGTGTATTTCTTTTCTTTCTACCAGCATCACAGAAAGAAATGGCTATTGAAGTTACATTGTCTAGGTTCAAGACTAAAATCAATGGACTTTATTTGAATCTGGAAGTGATTACACATCATTCAAGTAGTTGAGAAAGAAATAAGAAGAGTGTCCTATACATGCTTATATAATTGTTCTGAAAGTTTAATAGGTGAGGCACAAACTCTTTTCCACTTTTACTATGAAGATAATAATGAGAAAAATGAACATGTTTTCATTTACAGAAATTACAGCAACTTACCTGAAGCTAAGGAATGAAGAAAGTCTTCTTTTCCTGATATCTTAGGGGTTGAGAAGGAATTTATACCTCATCTCTCCACTCAGTTGAAGGTTCTTTATTCTGCAAATGAATATTAGGTTAGGTAGGATTCATTCCCAGTCAGGAAATGCTGCACAGAATTCCCAGTAATAGTTGAAAGGCATCTGAAACTCAAATATGAGTTACTCAACCAAGATTAACTTAATCTGTAAGGGTTTTAGAGTTCTCAAAAAGTCTGTGAGAAAACCCTGTCTTTTTGGTACTTCTCCCTAGGACCAGAACAATTAATCTGTCTTTCTGCATCTCAGGAGTAGTGTTCTGTTACTTTCAGGAGCTAGGTAGATTTTCAAGAAAAGAGAATTGAGTGGTTGATCCATCTAATGACTGATTTAATAATTTCCCTTCCAGAACAGTAGCCTCTTGAGTTAAGAGCCCATGTCTCCCCTGCCTATATATGAGCTTCAAGTCGGGCCAATGCTGTGCCCTAGAACAAGGTTCCCAGCTACCAGCGTTGAACTGCCACTAACAATAGTTGGAGGTTTTGCTTTTTCCTCTTGCTGTTGATCGTTATAGAATCATAGAATCATTTAGGTTGGAAAAGACCTTTAAGATCATCCAGTCCAACCATTAACCTATGCTACCAGGTCTACTCTAAACCAATTAAGGGTAGACTAGCAATTTCGTGTTTCCTGTCTTGGTGGCTGGATTATTTATAATGAAAGTAAATCATTGATTTACTTGAAATGAAAGGAATCATTAAGATTGGAAAGGACCTCTAAGATCATCAGTCCAATCATCAACTCAACATCACCATGCCTGCTGAACCACGTCCCAAATGCCAGTAGTTTAGAGACAGTAGTTCACTGAGAAACATCGCTACTTTTGGAAGAGTAGAATCACCAGCACCTATCTGTACTTCTTGTTGTTGTTGCTTCCTTTCTGCTTCTGTAAAGACACATCTTACTCTTATACTCATTGATCAGCCTCTATCATTTCATGGAAATTTCCTAGATCCATTTGTAGGCACTTCAGTTAATATCCCACTTCTACTATATCCTTTTAGGATGTTTACCACTTCATCGATTTTAAAGTGTAACAAGCATCATTATTTCCAGGACTCCACCAAGACATTTTACTTCTTGTATATAATATAAAAGCCTTATCAGCCCTGTCTTACAAGAAAGCAGAAAGGTTTCCCCTCATTGGTTTCCCAGTCTGTTTGCTCTACTTCTGAATAGGTTTCTGGCTGAAACCAGGTCACAGAGACTTAGCCATTTAATACAAAGAATTTTTCATAAAATACACTTTAACATCTCTACGAGCAGACACTTAATATCTCCTTACTGTTAGGTCTTTATCCTAGCTGCTGCTAATTGCTTGGCTGCAGCTGGAGAAGTAATTGCTCCATCATTAGGTCATGTATTTTTGCAGTGCAGGATTTATACCTCCATCGTGGTTTCTACAGAATTTTGGGTAATGAGTTAATTTTCATAGAATTTTTAGATGGCATGTTCCTTGTGTGTTTACTCTAGTGAAATTCAGATTGTTGTAGAAAATGCTAATCTAAATATTTTTGTAAATTAAGACAGTGAATTTTATTCTCTTCAGAGGAAGGAAAAAAGCCATTCATCCTCTTTATGAGTAGATAGGTGTAGTTTGGATAGACCAGAGCGAGTATGATGTCCTACACTTTCAGGGATGATAAGTCAAAAAGATTAGGAAAATGAAGAGCTCTTTAGACAAAATTTATTCTGAAGAGGTTTTGTCTCATTTTGAGGAATGCATACAGATTTAGTGTTCTAAAGTGCAACCAAGTATAAGAAAGCTAATCTATCCATTCTTAAGGCATTAATTAAGTAAAATATTAATTAAACTTTTCAAATAATTTGGAGTAATCACTGCTACATTCCTTAAGGAACCAGACAAATTATTAAATACCAGCCAAGTATCATATTTGTTCAAAAGCTCAAAGACTTTTCATAGAAAAACAAAATTATATTTTATCCTTATTTCCTGCCATAATATTTTTTAAGAACAACAGTTACATTCTTGAACGTTGTTTAAAACTAAAACTATTGGCTTATATGTTTCCATGATCTTGTATATATGTCTATTTTCACATTACAGGAGGAGCTGGACCTATTTCTCTAATAATTTCCTAAAAACATATTAAGACATACCTTGATCATACTGAGAAACATCTTATTACCTCACCCTTCAAGGTATTCAGTTTCCATTACAATGTGCAATGTAGCAGATGTCAAATGTAATGTATGTTTGCTCATGAATTCAAGAGTTATTATTTCTATTGCCTGTAGAACTCACTGTTTTCTGCTTCATCAGTACAGTGACTTAATTGAAATTTTTTCTCAACATACATTTTGCAGTGTTTTTGCTACATTTTCTTTATTAATACTTCAATGAAGAATTTGTTAGGAGCTGACAGAATTATTTTAAAGTCTTCTAAAATACTTTAATATGGTTTGTATATTTTATATTGGTTAGTCCTCATAGATACAGATAAATGAGATTTGAATTTACAGTACTTTATTTAGAGCTATAACTTCATGATTCCCAAAAACTTTGCTGAAAAATATGAGAGTTGATTCAATTTTTTGGTAGATGGATATATAAACACTACATTGTCCAACAAAAATAATGTTTTTGGCTTAATTTTAAGTGTTCTTTGTTAATTTTGGAAATTTCTATGTTTTTAAAAAAACTGCTATTGAATATTCACAAAAATGTGATGCATACATATACTGCAATGTTAATACAAGTGCTGTTTATCCCATTGGATCTTGTACAGCATTTACCAGTACACTCCTCCTACAATCTCATCACCTGTGCCACTATCCTGAAGCACAGTGAAAATAATGATACTGGATTCTTGGCTTCAGTTTCAAATTTCCCTTAATTTCATTTTAATTTAATTATAAAATATATTATATATATTTATACAAAACATAATGTGGTTTCTCAGATATGTTATTTACTCAGGCTTCAGATGAGTGATGAAAGACTTGGTGCTCTGGCTGTTCATATGAACTATCACACACACTGCAATTGTTTTCCTTCATCCCAGAGATTAAAATGTTGGCATTCTGGTATAATGAGGGATTATCATGACCTATATTGCAAAAGTGCCAAAAAGAATTCTGGAAACTGTACCTGCTATCATAATTGGTATGTTCAAATTTGATTTAAGAATGTTCCTTGATTATCATCTTTGGGAATGGTCCACAGCAAACCTATATTTTGTGAACACTGAAATTTTAATTTATTACTTCACTAATCTCATTAAAAGCAAGGAGTCCCACAGGTTTGTAAAATTAAACTGGATATACTCAAAATAGAAAATGGAAAGCTGTGACTAAAAAATGTCTCTGCATATTGTTTATCGAAGACAGCATGCAACAATAATCACGGCATTCTAGTTGCAATAATATTAATAATGAAGGAAATTCACCTCTCAGATTCCCCTTACTATAAAGGAATACAGCATATCATTAAAAGTTTCCCCAGACACAAAATCTTTGGCTTTGTGTAGGGATAGAAATGAAAGTGCGTGCTTGGCCTATGCAACTTTTTAACAAAGAGTTTATTTATGCTTAGTAAAGCCAAGATTATAATGAAATTTAAGTACCTTAAAATTCAATTCTGGATTTCAGTTTTCTTTAGAGCAAATACAATGTTGAAATACTGACTGAATTTGGAAAATAATTTGCCATTTATGTCACCATATCCATTTATTGTTGCTAATGTGTTGGCTTTTGACTAATATCTTAAGGTATTAGGATTAATGCACAGCTATGGCACTTTGTCATAGAGATGGAGAAAACTCTATTTACAATTATGCTCATGCAGAATGACTCTGAATATAATGGGTGGGGATAGGGTGGAGAGATCAAAGAAAGTGTCCTAGTGACACCAGCAGGGCTTTCAAACAGGGCTATGCAAATTTCACAGAAAAAGGCCAGGGAGTTACTGCAGAATTTTCAAGATCTAAATTAGTAGTATTTTAAGTATTTTATACTGGTGAAAATCTGTACAAAATTCAAGATAGTGAAAAATTAGACTATTCATTTTATAGCACAGTCACCTTCCAGGTCATCCCTTTAGAGAATATAAATTTGATCTTTTCTTATTACTGTTAAAACAAGGTTTAACAGAAAATCCATACATTGGTTAATATATCTGTAGAAGACATCTTACTTTTTGTTATCCTGGTTACAGTTTGAAAGACTGATGTCATATTGTAGGGAAAAATAATTGTGAAAACCATCTTTTCATTTACAACATCTTCGCAGTTTGTACTTCCTGGGAGATTTTAGCAAGATCTTGCTATAATATTTTACTTCTCTAGTATTAGGCAATAAACCAGAAGATTATTTGGAATGAATCTATTTTTTAAATCTTATTCAGTTAAGTCTCTTTACTGTTAGTATTTGGATGTGTATACTCAAATTCTGTAATCTGTTCCAGATATTTCAAGCCACTAATGCAGCACAAAGAGTTGAATCATTACAAGAGCTAAGGGAATGTCCCTGTTGAACTGTCAGCCCCACTACGCCCTGAAGCCTCACAACCAGCTTCATCCCACTTAGCATTAAGCATCCAACTAAACTCAACAGATAACCCTCAAAAGACAGGGACAAACAGCAATTTATGCCAGTGAAGAACTGAATGATCTCCTTTATTTTGCTAGCTTTCTCAGCTGACTGTATAGAGAGTTAGTATCTCATTATGCTTCTCATATTGTGCCTGTAGTTACGTGGGAAGAATTCATAGGAAGTATTAATGATGATGGCAGTGGAGGGGAGATGGTCTAGTGCAGTTCTGCCCTGCCCAGTTATAGGACCCTATCCCTGTCTGGACTGCTCTGTCTACAAGAGGTAACAGCTTGTTTGGGGGATCAATCTATGCTTTTCTAAATGAGGAAAAGTACATAGCTGTTCAGCTATTTAATCAAGAAAGGTAAATTATTCTCTGTGTCAGGAAATTAAACATTCTCTTGCACTTTTTATGGCTGCTTTTAAAAAAATTCAGACATGTGGAGATGTTTGATATTTCATTTAAAGTATACAGCTTCATACATATTACTTGGAAAAGTAACAGGTATTGTGTAGATGGGGCTCTGAGGAAGTGTTATTGAATTTCATTGATTTATCATCTAAAGGCCAAGAGAGTATGGTGGGGTGAACTGTAGACATTAATAAACTCCCTGGAAGCTTGATAAGGATATGCTCAAAAGCGAAAGAGAAAACTATTTAGATAAGGCCATATTCTATGAGACTAGAATGTGATTATTTGTCTGGTATTCAGAGGCATTATAAAAATTATGCACAACTGGCATTTAGCAGGATGATCAGATTGAATAAAAAGGTGAGCTTTACTAAGGCAATATCTCTCTCTGTCTACAGATAATTTATTTTTTCCAGTTTAATATAAACACTGCACATAAGAGAGAAGCAATACAAAATATAGACAAAAATTTTCACTTCAGATTTCAGCCTGTTCTGTCACATGAAAAGAAAATTGGACAAGGACAGAGTTAAATAAATGGTGCTCAACAGAACAGCAAAAAGGGTTAATGAGGATACAAATAATATACCCCAAGTATTTGGTCCATTATAGCCAATTATTTATCAGTATTGAATTCAGCTCCAGATTTGCAAGATTCTGTGACTGAATTTCTCAGTGACTCATAATAATTTAAGATAAACTGTTCTCAGGGAGTCTTAAAAAGGATAAGACTTCATACTTTGCAAACTTACCTTAGAAATATTTTGTGTACACCATAGTGTGCGTGTTTGATAGCATTCTGAACACTGTGAGTGGGATGAAGTAGAAATGCACATTCCTGTCACCCATTATTTCATATGTAAAGGATTTTGAAGTAAATGCCTCTGTGTAGTTGGGCATCACAGTTCACGTAAAAAGCAGGCAACAGCTGCACTTCATCATCAGTGCAGTTCCAGATGTTTAATGACAGCAGAGTTTTCTTTTTTTCATTACATAACAGTGATGTAATGCTTCATAATACATGTTTCACAAACAGGAAAAGAGAACATATTTAATTTGATGCATGTTTCAGATAGATAACAGCTGCATGTTTTGGAAGGTCACCCTCAGATATCATTCAGAAAGTACTTGCTCTCATGAAAGGAAACAAATTTTTCTCCATCATGCATGCTGTTTTAAATCAAAGAATCTTTCCTAAATCATGACTTAATTTTTTAACTCTGTCTTCATCAGGAAAGAATTTGAGGCTGCAAATGACAAACTACAGATGACTCCATAACAGTAAATGCTAACAGACAACATGTAGGGTGTTTGGTTGAGTTGTGTCAGAAGTCTCTTGGCAACTAATGGCTTTTTAAAAATAACATAAAACTAAGACTTTGGTCTTCATTTTTTAGCACTGTTTATACTGAACATTAGCTCAGATGATCACTGATAGACCCTGTTTTATTTCTAGGAGGTTATAATTTGCATCATCATGTGGGGCACCCTTTACCCTTTTCTGCAGGAACACAAATAACATGTTTACCTAAAAAAACATGCTCATTAATCTTTGCCTCAAATTCCTCAGTATCACTTATGGATCCCTTCTTTGCTTTCTAGTAGCAAATCCTTCAAACATACATCTGCTAAAACCCTAAGATAATGTGATGATTTTTCACCATAAATTTTCCATTTTATTTCATTGCTAAAAGAATGACATAATGCAAAATCATAATTTTGTCTTTTTATCCTTTGACAGTCCAATTATTCAGGCACCTATCTTGTACACAGAAGTCATCATGAAACATCTCTGTTTCTAAGTCAACAGTAGTATTAGTGTTGATGTCATGAGCTAAGGATGTCCCTACGGCACGGTTTGTATGTATATATTTTTTTAAATAGATAAATTAAATAATATAGATTTTTAAAATGAGATTTGGGACATTTAATTCCTTCTTTAGATGTGAAACAGAATCAGCTAATTTCAGACTTAGAACAGAACAATAGGTCTGAGTTTTACCCAGTTATGACCATCATTTAAGCTGCTGGGGAGAAAAGGGTGTTGTACTTGGGGAACACAGGAACATGTTAGTAAGATGAGAGGAGATAACATCACTATCCATGAAGGAAAAGAGAGAAGAATATCACATTTAGGACACAGAGAAATGAGATAGGAGGAAACTGGAAGATGTAATGAAGTCACTAGCTTTGCTGAAATAATAATTTTCATATCCAGTGGTGCTATGAATTGTAGTTTCCAGGCTCCCCACTTCAAAATGCTCCTTAGGTTCAGGATTGAAATCAGAGGTGGAAAGACATTCCACCAAGATCTACTCTATTGGTAAGCAGGTGTTCCTGTTTTTTATTGATCAAATGTGTTCATTATAGCACATATCAACTGTGTCAGTTATAAAGAAAGGTGTACTAACTGAGGTATGAATTAAATTGTGACTGCTATATGAACAAAATGAAGAATTGAGACAATTTATTGTCTTTCAGGCTCACCCAGAAGTTTCAGATTCAACATGTGCTTCATTTTCTTAGGAGAATAAAGTGTTAGTAGGAATATAAAAGGGCAGAGTAATAAAAAGAAAAGGAAAAAAAAGACAGTTATAAGAAGTACAGAAATAAGCTGTTGCAGATGCTACTTAGTAACCATTGCTGCTACAAATAAAATAAAATAATAGAAAATGAATCTGAGACAACTGGAAATATGCTATTAAAAATATCTTTTGTCTTGCAGAGTTGTAGTTCCCAGAACATGCAGCAAAGACAGTATCGTATTACTATATATTGGGCTTCTGGTTTTACTATTAATGAATCTTCTTAGTTTGAGCAATCTAAGTTACCTTGGTAAAAGCTCAGCAAAATACTTAAGACTGTTTCTAACTGCAACTGTAGTAGGAGCACAATTCAACTAAAATCCTTTAAGTAGCTTACAGAATCCAGACCTGAATCCTTGCTCCAGACAACAGCGAATGCAGTGGTAAAATTCTTGAAATATTTCTATAGGGCTTGGACCAAAAAAAAAAAGCTTCACTCCTGCTTAAAAATATGTCTTATTGAGGATACTTTTTCCCATGAATATTTAGTTTCACTACATTTTGGCTTTCATGTTTGCTTTCTCAAAAACATTAGTCTTTCTTTTAAAATAGAAAGTAAAATTTATGATATTCAGAACAAAATCCAAAGTGAAGTTTGAAGTGATTCCAGAAACTATAAAAAACCTTTATACAATATTAATTAGAGATATAAATATATATATATATGCATGTGTGTGTGTGTAATTCAGTCAGCCAGCATATAAAATGCCAGGTTATGTAACCAGGCAACAAAATAGTTTTGGTTTGGTATTTTTTTTTAATTTCAGTTCATAATAAAGCACAAGGGGAAATACCAAATTAATTTTAAAATGTATTTTAAAAAATACACAAATTTAACTGCTTGCAAAGATTTTGTGAATTTTTGTAACTGTGAATTAATTAATTTCTAGCAACATGGTTTTTTCAATATACAAGTACATACTTTTTTGTTGACCTAATTGAAACTTGCAGAAACTCCCTTTAATTACTTTGTCATGTAACCAATGAATGTCTCCTTTTCAACATGTTGCAGTATTGTTCTCAAACTGAGATGCCCACCATGAATTTGACAAGTTCTTCCCCAAAAGTATTAAAATAAATACGTTATGCGTGAAGTTGTATTTAAAATGTTTGTTATTAAAATCCTGTCATGAACCAAAAATCTTCTCATTTTCTCTGACATACTTAGATATCATCATACTGGAACTACACAAGGAAAAGGCAGATGAAAAGATATTTTCATAGATGAATCACTGTATAGCTTCTGGAAATTACCATTAACTTGACTTATCTTTTTATTTATGCTATGTCAATGCCCTAAATATGAGATACAGTCATTATTACACTGAGGTATTTTCACTGTGGCCCTCAACAAAATATATTTTCCCCGATAATTTTATCTTAAAAAGACCATGGCTGCAATCTGACATAATGTCATAATGACAGCAAGAGGTAATCTGCAATCCAGTTTTAAAAAAATGTTTTCTGGATGGCTTTGATTGTGTAACAGTTCTTATCAGAACACATCAAGTTAGAAAATAAGCATATGTTTGGAACATAGGTTCTGTGTTCAGGAACTAACATCGACTGACCTTTGCAAGCTATGGTCCATCATTTTATATTGCCAGGAATTTCAGCTGCTTATGTATAGCTTTCAAGACTGAGACGTGTAGAAATGAGAATAAAGGACAGTGAATTTGGTCATGAGCAAATGGAGCAATCTGACAGTGTTGCAGTACTAATCTACAGGTACTCAGCAAGAATAACATTTTTTTTTTTAGAAATCATACATTCAGCTTGGTGTATCAAGTCCTCTTTCAAAAGTAATCTTAATACGTACATCCAAGAACCTTTGAGGTGTTCAGGCACCTCACTACCACTGACTGGCTCCATAAAGAGTCAGCGTATTTATCTACAATAGGATATTACCAAATCACTTTTGAAAGTGAAATTTGTGTTTCTGTTTTATTCCTGAAGCACTGTCAAAAATTATCTCTCCTTTCTCAGGAACATATTAACACTTAATTGCATACTGAGAGTTCTAATGATATAGCAAGATCATATGTAAAATAGTATAAGATATTGTTAATACTATGATGGCAAGTTTACCTAGAAAGGATTAAAATTATTTTTGACTCACTGAACTATTGACATTTTGATACCTATTGTACTTAATGTAAATGGTACTACTCTGTTTAACCAATCCTTATGATTCAGGATTCATACAGAATATGTATCTTTCAAATCTTAATCTGTAGATAAAACTGACTGAAAAAAAAATGAACCAACCAACCAATAAAAAGATAATGATTGAAAATGTTTTAAATAATTTTGCTGATTGATATTATTCCATTATCCAGTCAAATCATAATTATTTTTTCATAACACGTAATTATATTTTCATAACAGAAGGAAGGGAAAGATAAAGCAAATACTTATTCCCAATATAATTTATTTATTAATTCTCATTAAGGCATTTTGTATGATATATTCTTGCCTGATTTCATTTGGTCTGGTTTGGTTCTGAAAGGTCTTCAGGCAAAAGATATTGATGGCTTCTTCCTAATTACTGGTTATGGCCCTTATACTATTTTAGTGATGCTTGACCTTTCAGTAGCATTTAATAATGGCAGTTGTGGGATCTTGCTATAAATTTTTGAGACATACAGTAGCACTGGTGTTTCTGACTTTTTCAGTTTGTGCCTCCCTCCACTTTACCACTCATCCAGAGTTTGCCAACATGGTCACTTGTGTCTCCCACTTTGCAATCATTTTAATTGAAAATCTATCTTTGGACTAAGGTTTCTTGTAAACTACTTGTCATGGTTTAACCCCAGTCAGCAACTAGGCACCTCACAACTGCTCTCTCACCCTCCCCCTGTCCCGGTGGGATAGGGGAAAGAATCAGAAAAAAAAAGTAAAACCTGTAGGTTGAGATAAAGGCAGTTTAATAGGACAGCAGAGGAAGAGAAAGTAATAGTAATAATAATAATGATAAAAGAATATACAAAGCAAGTGATGCACAATGCAATTGCTCACCACCCGACGACCGATGCCCAGCCAGTCCCTGAGCAGCAATCGCTGCCCCCCAGCCAACTCCCCCCCAGTTTATATACTGAGCATGACGTCATATGGTATGGCATAGCCCTTTGGTCAGTTTGGATCAACTATTCTGGCTGTGCCCCCTCCCAGTTTCTTGTGCACCTGGCAGAGCCTGGGAAGCTGAAAAAGTCCTTGACTAGCATAAGCAGTACTTAGCAACAACTAAAACATCAGTGTGCTCTCAACATTCTTCTCCTCCTAAACCCAAAACACAGCACTGTGCCTGCTACTAGGAAGAAAATTAACTCTATCCCAGCTGAAACCAGGACAAGCAGGCAAAACTGAAAAGGTCCTACATACAGAAACTAGAGAACCACAGCATTAAAACTATATGAAGAGACATAAAATTCATTGTGTTTAATAGATACTTGGGAAGACAAACGCCATAATTTCAGACAGCACACACAGACACACACACACACACCCCGGCCCCTTTCTTTGCCCAACTTTTATCGCTGAGCACAATGTCCTATGGCATGGGATATCCCTTTGGCCAGTTTGGGTCAGCTGAAGTGGCTGCATCTCCTTCCAATTTCTTGTGCACACCCAGCATATTAGCTGGTGGGGCAGCATGAGAAACAAAAAAGGCTTTGATGCTGCGTAAGCACTGCTCAGCAAAATCCAAAATTTAGCACTATGCACCTTGTCTTTCTTATGACATGGCTATGGCAATAAAGATGTTGAGCTGTTTTGATGATCTTGCAATCATAAGTTGACAAAGCTTGGCAGAAGACAATGCATGAGAGTGAGTGGAACACAGAAGCAGCTCACTTACATGACAGAGCATTCCTGTGGATATTGGATACAACTGGTCAGTAAACAGACTGTTTTTAAAGCCTTTAAAAATTACTTTGATGTCCAGCTTAGTGTTTTTTGCTAAGAGCTTTGATTTTGCAACAGAGATATGCTGACATAATGTTGCCTTTAGCTTCTGTTTATCATATTTAAAAGAAGATTATTTTTTCTTATCTTACAAAATGTATGTCTTATGATCTGGTGAATAAAATTTTATACTTATGATAGCACAGCTGTACACAGGGCAATGTGCCTTGCAGTTACTCACTGAAGCTCATTTGTTATGCTTTGGTAATAATGGCAGCCTCATTCCTGTGATATTAATGGAAAGAACATGCTGGCATTTTAAATAGAGCCTCTGATATGTGACATTATTCAGCTGAATAACTATTTAAAACTTGCACACAGAAATATTTGCTATACAGCACAATTACTGAAGTGCATTATCAGCATGAGAGTATTATAAGATCTGTAGATTCTGAACTTTAAAGATGAGAAATGTAAAATTCCTCTTGAAGTGAAAGTGTTTCCAGCCAATGTGTGATGACAATGATGATGATGATAGATAGATAACTGCAGAAAAGAAATGGAGACTTTTTTAGAACTCTTAGTAGTTTTTGCTATGCATTAAACCTTTCAAATGTTGAATATACTCTTAGCAAAAGGAGGCACTTCTGCAGAAGATTTGGCAAGTTGATAAGAAACATACTGCAAATTTACAAGAGCCATGAAAAAGTCCTTACTTAAACAAGAATAAAAATGATGATAATAAAAACATCTGTCTAAAATTATCTTTTAAGTATGTGATGAATACCATGTGAACATGAGAAGAGATTATCAACACACTTTTGAGAATTATTTTTATTATGTCTTCTCTTATTACTTGTGATTTTTGAAAGACAATAAAGTTGACATAATTTGCCACAGTTTTTCACGAAAAGTTAGAAACATAAATATACTACAGGGTTTTCATTTCATTAGTGATGTATAGCCCTAAAATATATGCTTTATATTAAATAGATTATATAGTGTATATAGCAGTTGCCAGAGTAAACTAATCACATATCCTGTGACCATAAAATACCAATGTATTAAGCAACTTATCTATCACTGCAGTAGAAATCAGATATTGCAGTTTTTCACTACTGCAGATCTCAAGACTTATTGTTTCTAAACTATATTCTATTCCTTGGAATTTTGAATTAATTTCTATGCCAGAATTCTAAACTTATATTAGTTTGAAACTGCCTATAATGAACAGCTTTATAACAAATAAATTGTAACAGCTGAGCTCATTCCCTCTTATTTCATTTGATCTTCAGGAAGTATTCTGTAATCCTCCCTGATTTTGACAAACTGACCTAAGGTAATATAGTCTAAACATTAGGGTGTTTTGCTACTAACCTCTGCCCTGGATTACTAGCTACACTGAACACCACCCTTCTTTAGTAATGTATCAGGATCTTTGTCAATAATCATTTCATTAGTACACTTTATTTCTTGTCTCTTAAGTAGTTTTAAATTCAGCATGAGGCTTTTTACTCCCTTAGAGTTACAAAATTACTTTTCCTTATTTCTGTAACTCCTACTTGGGTCAGTCATTCAGCTCAGCTTCAGCTGTCTGTCTCATTAACAAATTTTTTTACCAAACCTCTTACTGTGAACTCGTTCTACTGATGGCCACTCAAGCAGAATATCAAAAGAAAATTAGTCTTACTTCATATGTATTTATATCAACTTATTACTAAACTTAAAAGAGAAAACTCCTTTTCTCATCTTTAGGGATCACTGACTTAATTAATAAGATTGATTAATTAATAATTTGCAACTAGTGTCTCTTTATTCCCTGAATCCAGGGACTGAAAAGGCAATATATGAAAACAGTAACCTGACATAACCATCCTGATCAAAATGACAGCCTTATAATGTAGAGAATATGGTCTAAATTTATTTTGTGTTGCTAGTTCTGCAAGGATGATCTCCAAGGGGAACCTTCCAGAAAGAAAGTCAGACCTCCAGACATTCCTGATCACTGTACCAGTTGCAGAGGGACTGAAAGGAAGTTTCCTGCAGTCATCTGGGTCAATTATCACATTTTCAAAGATTAGATGTATGTCTTATTACCACTTTTCCACCTACAAATGTTCACTTTGTCTTTGTCGTTTTCCTTAATCCAAAACTATAAGAGTTTTGGAACAGAATGTACAACATTAACCTTCTTGGACTGAAAATGTAAATCAGAAAAGCTGCTCTAATTGACATTTTTGTTAAAAATTTTATTAGAGAGATCCAAGAAGGAAGCAGCACAAACAGAAATCTCATGAGCAATCTCTTCTGTTCAGAGCTAAGATACACTAATAGAGATAAAACAGAGCTGAATGGCTAGTTCAGAGCTGAGATAGGCAGACCTGAGGTACCAGCAGTCTGATGATCTCCCTGCAGTGCATATATTCCATCAGTCTGGCGGCACTGAATTCATTTAAGGGGGGAGACTCGTGATATGTGCCTGATTTCTGTAGCATGCATATGTAATTTGTTTGCTCTTGGCTAACAATTTTTTTTTTTTTTTCATTTTTTGTTTTCATTCTTTCCACCTTATCTCATCTTTCTTGAAACAGATGAATCTCAAAAAATAAACAAAAAATACTGGCAGCTTTCAGGCTACCTTTCCATCTTGAACTTAACAGGCAAATGGTATGGAACTTGTAAGCACAGTAGTCAAAGCTGCCTTTGCAATCTGTTGTTTGGCAATTTGCAATTAGGGGGTGGAAAGATTTAAATGTTTTAAGAGATGTAATTTTCCTATCGCAGCTCTTAGCACTTCAGCTACAATTTTCTTTTTCACAGAAAGGAGTGGGAGAAAAAAGGGAGAAGTAGAGTTTTTGAGGTGGCCAAATGATCTTATCACTTCTTTCAAATTTTGGCAGCTTTCATGCCCTGATTTTTGCAGACAGACCTCTCAGCCCAATCCAAGGTTCCTGAGTGCAATATATGGAATGATCTTCTGCCAGGAATTATAGCAAAATTGATGCCTTAGTTACGAAGGAATTACGTATCAGGTCTTGGCTCTGCAGAAATTTCACAGCACCTCTCTCTTACAACCTTAATTCTATGAGATGCTAGAATATTGGATAATGGCATGAAAACAACCTAAACAAGATCTCAGTATTGAAAAGGTGGGAAAATGTTAAGACTGAAGCCATATTTGGGTATATTCTATACTGAAAGTTACTAAAGTTATATTCAGGGTTATAAATCAGGTAAAGATTGTAAAAAAATAGCTCTCCGGATGGTCTCGTTAGGTCCGGCAGATTTCATGTCTGGAATGCCAGCTACTGAGGGGACTGGCATGCGCAGATTTGGTGCCACCAACTGGATTCAGAATGGGGGCATAGGGGACTTTGGCCTGGGGTGACAGCAACTGGGAAGAATCAGTGGTCTCAGCGCCAGCTACTGGAGTGGGTGAAGGTCTCTGCTGCCAGCTACTGGGACGGGAATGGTGTATGTCCTGAAAACCAGCTACTGAGGAGACTGATGTGAGTGAGGTGAGTGAGGGGCTCAATGCAGGTGGTTGGAGCAGAACCACAAGTCACAGCCCCTGTGCCCAGTGCCCACTGTTGGAGAGGACCAAATATCTGTATCTATCTGATGCAAAATAGTGTGCGGTGGGGTTTGCATGCCTCGTTCGCTAGCAAGCTTCAAGCTGGACCAGCAAGTGGGTAGAATGCCTTTGGTCCAGCAATGAGTATCAGGGCAGAGGGTCTGTGCTGGTATTTGGGAGGACCCATGAGTGTGGGGTGCCTGTGAGATGAGTGTGAGTGTGTGTATTTGCTGGTGAGCATCAAGCTGAACTCGCAGAAGAGTAGGAGACCCAGGAAGCAGTTTATAGGGCCTGGGATCCAGGCAGTGGTCTTGGATGGAAAGAGGGACCATGGTGTGCTGGTACTCAGGGTGATCCATGAATGTGCGTGTCCTTGTGAATCTTATAAATCTGGCATGGTGTGTGTGTGTGCTTTCAGTCATGAAGTTCAGTCTCTACCAGGCAAAGAGAAGGAAGGCAACTTGGTTGTACTTACATTTTATATGAGTCATATGTAGGTGCTGTTGAAGGCAGCACCTTGTCTGTGGCAGTCCATGCAGCTGGCCATGAATGTATACAGCACAGATGCTGAGCTTCACTACTGGTTGAACCTGCAAAAAAGCAGCAATCGGGTCCCTCAGTCTGGCACAGAGACCTCCTGGTCCCTGGGTTTCCAGGGCTGGGTTCCAGCAACAGGGCAGGAGGAATTTCCTGGACATGGAGTTGCTGGAAGCAGTGGCAGCTCCTAGCATCCCTTAACAACCGGGATGCATTTTCAGTGAATCTGTGGAATAAATAATAATAGATGATGAGTACTTAAAAAAGTAAACCAGTTACAAATTTTAGCCATGCAGGGACTAAAACAACTGGTGTTTCCCTTGTTGCATAGCAGCAAATCTCAGTGACAATAGCTATAGAAAAAACCCTGAAAACATGGAAATAATATTAATTAATGCCACTTTTCAAAAGCAACTTTTATTCCAAAATGTTAGAAAGACTAGCGTTTTAAACTGAAGGATAAAATCATAGATTCATAGAATCATAGAATGCTTTGGGTTGAAAGGGACCTTTAGAGGTCATCCAGCCCAACCCCCCTGCAGTGAGCAGGGACACCTTTAACCAGATCAGGTTGCTCAGAGCCCCATCCAACCTGACCTTCAATGTTGCCAGGGATGGGGCCTCCACTACCTCTCTGGGCAACCTGTTCCAGTGCTTCACCACCCTCATTGTAAAACATTTCTTCCTTATATCCAGTCTAAATCTATTCTTCTTTAGTTTAAATCCATTATTCCTTGTCCTGTCACAACAGGCCTTGCTAAAAAGATTCTCCCCATCTTTTCTGTAGGCCCCCTTTAAGTATTGGAAGGTTGCAATAAGGTCTCCTTGCAACCTTCTCTTCTCCAGGCTGAACAACCCCAACTCTCTCAGCCTGGCCTCATAGGAGAGGTGTTCCAGCCCTCGGATCATTTTGGTGGCCCTCCTCTGGACCTGCTCCAACAGGTCCATGTCCTTCTTGTGCTGAGGGCCCCAGAGCTGGACGCAGTACTGCAGGTGAGGTCTCACCAGAGCAGAGTAGAGGGGCAGAATCACCTCCCTCAACCTGCTGGCCACGCTTCTTTTGATGCAGCCCAGGATTCAGTTGGCTTTCTGGGCTGCAAGCGCACATTGTTGTCTCATGTCCAGCTTTTCATCCACCAGTACCCCCAAGTCCTTCTCCGCAGGGCTGCTCTCAATCTCTTCATCCCCCAACCTGTACTGATACCGGGGGTTGCCCCATGCCAGGTGCAGGACCTTGCACTTGGCCTTGTTGAACCTCATGAGGTTCACACAGGCCCAGCTCTCCAGCTTGTCCAGGTCCCTCTGGATGACATCTCGTCCTCCTGGTGTGTCAACCGCACCACTCAGCTTGGTGTCATCTGCAAATGCAAAATCCAGCAGACTAATCTGAAGTGTTCAGTCCATATAGTTTTCCAGAATAAAACTGGTTGTGATATTGAACTTTACAGGATGGGATTTATTGTTTTAATTTTTCAGTGCAGGAAAATGACTTTAAAATTATAAAAATAAAAAGCTTATTTTTATTCCAAAATGAACCTTTGGTCCAAGACAGTGTAAGGAGAAACAGTATGTACAGCAGTATAAACAGTTTCTAACACATAGTCCTGATTTTGGCTTATTTTAATCTCCTGTGATGTCTGCCGGTGGGAAGTACTGTTTTGATTATCAGAGTGAATACTCTCAGTCATGACTAAGACTGTGTATGAGGGTGTGGCTTGTTGGTCTCAGTGTATACTAACTCACTGATTATGAGCAACCACTTAAAATTTTTCTTCAAAGTTTCAACCTCAAGATAACTATATGCACAGGGAAGGGCCGGAACCAGTCCTTAGCAAACAGAAAAACCCACAGAATGGATGTGGCTGCAGCTGGTAAAAAATCTACTGGAAATCTCACATGGAACAAAGCTGAATTGAAGTAAAAGCATTATAACCTTTCACAAAGTATATTTTATATTTCCTTTTTTTGCCAGTTTGGTGTGCAGAATCCTATTTCACAGTAGAACAGGACCTAGAATGTGAAAAATAGAAAATTAAGGTTGTTTCCACTCTGCTGTCACTGATAAGCATGTATAACCTGGCTTCAGTAAAGTAGTTAACACTAGAGATTTTCTCTGACATTCAATTAGTGAGTTTTATAAAGCTATCTCCCTAATTATAAATGCCAACAAATACAGGCAGGAAAAAATATAATTTGCAGTTATAAAGTTCTGTCCTATTACTCTCTTTAGTGCTAACATTGTCCAGATTACTTATTAGCAACAAAACTGTTTAAATTTCTGTACTTGAATTTAGACATATAATTTATTCAGCAAGTTAGCCAAATATAATTTGTTCCTTCATACTTTAATCACCAATTTCTTCTGAAGTTACAATAGCTAATAATTTCAGCTTCTGTGTCTCCTGTGCGACCGACACTTTTCAGGAGACACCAAAAATATTGATGTGAGAGTATAAAATGGTAAATTACTTGCAAAGAAGTATTCTGCCTTCCATATAATTTTGTATTTTTATGTTAAAGCCTCTGAACTCATTAGCTACAAATAATAAGTAGATATCTGCAAACTACTTCACTCAGATCTTAGAGTATTTGATATTAGCCTGGTCTGGTCTGATTTACACTAAAAACAAGTGATTCATTTTCTTACAAATATTTTTGTAAGGACTTCACTAATTGTTTGGTGAAGGCCCTTGGACTCCTTTTTCATTGCATCAGTATGTCCCAGAATAGGCATATTTTCTAAGGAAAAGGCATTTCAAGTTACAGAAATATTCATAGATGGAAAATTATATGCTATTTATCCCATGTCTGTGAAATTAAGCCAAACTTACTTTCATACCAACATTTTGGAAGAGCAGAAATGTTTTCTCTATTTTGTTCCTCAGCAAGTTCCTTTTTTGTTCCAACTGGCCATGGGGCACCCTGAGCACTCTGCCCATGGAGTATACAAAGCAACACCTATTTCAGAAAAGGAGAAAAAGAAGGAAAAAAAAAAGAAAGTGTAAAACTATTGTACCTTCATTCCAGTTTCATCAGCCATTTCATTTTGATCATTGAATAGAATGCTTTTTTTTGCATACATGCCTATCTGCTGCAGTGTTGCACATGCACTTTGCAAATGGTTGACAGGCATTTAGCCTAAACCCCCCAATGTCTTATAATGAGAACGATCTGTCAGTTTTGTCTGACAATTGTGACCTTTGGTTATCCAATTTTTTTTTTTTAATTAAGAAAACTCTGGGGTTTTTTTGGTAGATTTTTTTAATTTTGGTTGGTTTGGCTGGGTTTTTTTAGGGGGGAAGGCAGGGAGGGTTCAACTTCCTTTCATTTAGCAAGATTGTTGTGCTCCTTCAAATTCAGGGTAAGCTATTGGGATCTGAATAACACCTAGAAGACCAGCCAACTGTTTGCTCATAACCCTCTGTAATAGTCTCTTTACGCCCTTACCATACTTACTATTTTCTTGTAACTGTCTTTTCTAAGTTTTTGGCTCACATAATTGCATTCCACTTCTGGATGGAGAATATGTTTCACTGAGTTAAGAAATCTGTGGGTGCCAAATACCACTACCAGTAATCACTGTAAATGGGAACAAGACCACACCCTACCTAGCGTTCACATGAAGATGCAAGATAGAAGGCATAACTGGAACAAACCCTTCCTGAGATTCATTGCTTAAAGAAACAAATGAACTTGCTCTGAATCACCTCAAATCCTGAATGTTATTACCAATTACACTATAAATTACTGCTAAACCCATTATTAGGTATTGAGACAGTAGTTTATATCTGCTCTATATGAGAATATTCTATATAACTTCTCACCATGCTCTAGAAATAATGAGCACAGCTCTTGACATCAAAAGAATGACCAGATTTAAAAAAGAAAAGATCAGGCATTATAAAATGCTGTAATAAATGTTACCCAAGCATGGAAAATGTAATTGATTCTTTTGGTACCACACTATATCTCCTTCTGTGAAGAAAATAGAAACCTTGAAGAATATAATCTGTTGCCCAAGGCAGCTCTGCACCATTAAAATCTATTTCCTTCTTCATGGAGAATTAAAAGAGGATAAAAAACTTAAAATGAAGTAAGAAAATCATTGTCAGGAAACGGCAGTTGGATGATGATTATTATATTTTATTTAGTATTTTGTTTTCAACCATAAAGATTGTTTGAACAATTGTTGTATGAAACCTGTCTAAAAAGTCGAATAAAGTAAATGAATAGTACCTCCCTAGTAATTGCTTCATGGAGTTCACTTTTATGATTATGAATTTTCTTTTGGCAAAATGAATCTACATAATTGACATTTTAAAGCTAGTATATACAAATAGATATGTTTTTTCTGAGTGATTTTGAGTTTAATTATTTGACCTTTCTTACTGCTTCATCATGTTTGCCTTCTCACTCCATTTTATACCAGTTCACCAATACAAGAGAAAGGCTGGACTGCAATGCCCATAATGTACATCATTGTATCCCCAGAAATTGAACAGACACAGCTCAAGACAGGAATTTTATGATCACTATGCATCTTTTCTCAGCAAGGAACTACTTCAGAAAGAACACTAAATCCTAGAAAAAAAACTGTAATACAAATCACAGAAGAAGCAATGGAAACACAGGTATATACAAATTGCTGTAGTAAGTAAAAAAGAAGATTTTTTTTCAGGACAATAAAGAAAAAATCAAAGTATCATGATCTATAAAAAATAATAATAATAAAAATATTTAACCAGAACTTTCTGAATGAAACTTTTGACAAGAAAAGTCCAAGTGGCTTTATAGGATGGAAACTTTTGCAAAAGTTGTGTATTTGACATGACAGTTAAAACTGAAATGCATGCATTTTCTGCAAGATTTTTTTTTTTTTAATACCCAATCATACTGAAAGGATATACATGACAGCATAGTTTGTCTTTATATGTGAAGGTATTGTCTTGCATAATTCAAGAAACTGATGTACATATATCTTTGCAGACTGTGGGCTTAAAATTAACCAGTTTTTAGTTAACATCCTTTTTGTAGGGTGTTCCCATAAACAATATTTTAACATTCCTTAAGTGTTATGAAATTTCCAGCATTTGCTGGTTGCCTTGGTTGCAGTCTGTAACAGATGTTTCAAAACATAAGCCAGGTCATAAGCCACAGAACTGAATAAACAGCTTAAAAAAAAAAAAAAAAGATATGAAATACTATCTTAGTTTATTATGCTAGCTAAGTTACAAAATTTCCACTGGCTTGGCTTTTCCTTTGTCTCCTGCTTTAAACAGAGCCAGAAACTTAGTCTGAGTCAGGCAAGCCCCAGTTTACATTATTCTGCCAAGTTTCAGGTGTTATTTCTTCTCTGTCATTAAGTTATAAACAGACTTTTCCTTTACTGAAAATTTAGAAGAAAGGAAGCATGTTCCAAAACATTTATTTTGGAGCAAGAGGTTCTACAAAATTTTGGGATTTCTGGTAACCTCAGATGTCTAGAGGAGAGGGAGAAATACAGTTGCCAAAGCGCATTTTGCTCTCAAATGCTCATAACAGCTTCCCCCCCCCTGGCCCCCCCCAAAAAAAACCCCAACTCTCACTTATATGCTGCATCTTGGGTCATTCTTTCTTGGTTGGGTTCCTCATTCACTCTTTACCCTTGCTTGCATACATCTATTTGTAAGTGCTAATGGAAACCTGGGCATATTTGCATAACATGAGCATTATCTCAAGACAATACTTTTTTTCTCTGCTTTTTCAGGCACCTTTTCAGTTCACAGAAAAGCTGCTATTGCTTGGAGAGTCTGACTAGAGATGATGGTGTTTATTATTGGTCTGATATTGTATTCAAAACTCCCAGTGTTTCTACTGGAAAAGCAGAAATGTTTATGAGGTGTAGTGAGGTATTCAAGGTATTGTATGTTAATACAGTGTTTTTCACCAAATGATTTTGATATTAAACCTGCTTTGGGATTTATATTAGGTAGAGGACAAAGGCAGTAGGCAATTATTTTGTATCTTCCAGTTGCATCTGTCTAAATTCACCAGAGAGTAGCGTTGTGGAAGATGGCCTAGAGGTCAAAACATTTTGACTGCTTCCCTCCTAATTCTTTTTTTATTATTATTTTTCCATTGATACTTGTTGAAATTTGGAGGAGAGCTGTGGATACTGCAGCTCTGCAGACTTTTGAATAGAACCTGAAGCTGTGTGAAAGAGACTCTTTGAATCCAGTTAAAACAGTTTTATCTGACTGTTCACTGATTCCTCTTCACTGGTCATGATCTGCCTGTAGCAAAGCGCTTCTCCTCGTGATTGTGAAGATTACTCTCCACATTGCTCCTTCTGACAGTGCGAATATTGACTTGCACTTATAAAGGTCAGGCAGCTCCTACAGTTATTGGGAGTGAGAACACTAACTCCAGCAAGGCTCTCTGAGAAGAATTTAAGCTTCAAATTACAAAACAGAGTGCTCAGCAGAGCCAGGACTTCAGCCAACTTGAAAGTTAACCTTAACTTCTCTGCAAACACAAATGTGGACTTCAGTGTTGCGCCAGCAAAAGAAAAAAAAAAAATCAAACAACTAAGTGGACAAAGGATCCAACAGATATACATCTAGTAGGCATTTTATTTTACTTTTTAAAAGATTGGTAGACTGCATGGAAAGAGTCACTTTTGGATTTCCTCACTTCCAAAACAAATAACGGTTCCTTCGGCTTTTAAGAGCCTTGTGAGGAAAGATAAACCATCCCATACATTCCTTTTCTCTATTGTTCTGACATTAGATCAAAGAAATTTATTCCCAGTGAAGCACAGCAACCGACTTAGCTCACCTTTGAAAATTCTTCTGTATTTGCTATCATGTGGATTCAAGCTCAGAGCACAGCTGAGGTAATTTAAGGTCTGTAGGAATTTGGCTATTAGAGATCACGTCCTGCAGTACAATACAAGAAGGATGACACTGTAGAAGCAGAACTGCAAATGAGAACGAAGGTTCACTTTTCATCTTGATGGAGTGTAAAAAATAATATTTTTAATTTTTAACGCAATACATTTATATTGTGGCAGTAGTGGCAGTAGGCTCATATTGCATATAAATGAAGATGATTCTTTGGTTTGTAGGGGAATAAAGGAGACATTATGATGAAGAGTACACTGGGCAAGTAATAAAAAGGAAGTATATGTAAGTCTTGGTTGCCTAGGAAAGGCATTGCTTTCTGAGCGTGGGCACTTTTTTGGTTTTGGTTTTTTTTTTTTTTTAAATGCATTATAACTTTCACAGTTTTAAGTTTGACATCTCGCAGATTTTAGATGGTGTAAAAATCATCCTTAATGGCCTTTCTGCCTCATCAGTGGGGCCACTATTCAAGTAACAAAGTGCCAATCAATTGCTCTTGTTCCTCTTTAACTTCAAGATATTACTGGAGAGCTTTTTGCAGAAATCATGATCTCTCTGCTTGATATGCCGTTTATTATAACTATAGTTAAAGGTCTTCAGGCTTATCCGTTATAACCTCCTAATTTTCTTGACTGACTTTTTTTTCTCCAGGATAAGACATAGTATGTTACGTTTCATTCCCCCTTGACCATCCCCACCTCCCCTCAAAGAACAAATTTGATTATATTTGAAAGACAAGGAAAAGAAAAAATAAAACAAAATTAACTGTGCTGTTTTATTTGAAATATGAAAGTCAAAGATTAACAAACAGAATCATTTAAGGTATTTCATTGTACTGCTACAGATCTAATTAAATTGATTTTTTAAAATGAAAATGAAATTTCATGGGCAATTAGAGTGTGAAATAAATCACTTCATATGGAAAAAGAATACAGTATGAAATCAGAGAAAGGATGTGAATTATACACACGTGTTTAAGCTGAGTGAAGAAAATAACCAAGGGGTGTTCCTCTTCTCTGGACATTACTTAAACCACTCTGTCTCAGGTATCATTTAATTATGGCTTATCAAGTTAATTCTGGTTAATACAGTCTTACAGTGCACTGGATAATACAAATATTTATTTTCAAAAGATGTGCTGAATGGTTTCACTTGTTTCTGAAAATCAACCAGAGCAAACTTACGATATTCTCTTGGTATAAAATTAACAGAATACTGGACTCCTTTTCAGCCATTGCAACACAGCAATAAGATTTCTGGGCTGAAAACTATTAAAATCCTGTAAGCAGATATTGACTTAATAGAGCAAAAGAGTACAGTTCACTGATACTTGAACAAAACGTAATCATCATTTTTATATGTGATATTTACTAACACTTAATTCATACAAATGTAATATAGCGTTTAAGCCCTGGCTTAAATTTAAGTGCCAGACAGGTTCTTGTATTTTATTTTAAAACTTGCTATATAGTTTATAGAACAGAAGTATGTGCTTTTTATATACTGTCCTGAGTAAAAGTATCCTAGTCAAACTTTTATTTATTTGGGTTTGTACAATCAAACACTAAGCCAAACTCTCAGAATAAACAATGACATTTCTGAGTTACTCTATAAAGAAAATAAACACCCTTCTTCAAAGTGTTGTGCAGTGTAGGAGACTTCATTTTCAAAATTAAAAATAACAGAAAAAATACTTGCTTTCCTCTCTTATTTTAACTTCAGAACTGTTCATTTCTGAATATCTTCATTGTCAAGATTACACTGCAGATGAATATAACACCATTTTATTGGTCCACAGTCAAACTCACTACCTGAACCACCTGCTACCCTTGTATTACTCATTTTGATATCCAAGTTGCTTCCAAGCTTCTTCACCTGAAAGTGAGACTTGGTTTGTAGAAGTTCTAGGACATACACCAAGAAGAGATAATGTGAAGCACAGGAACTAGATTTTTTAATTACTAAAGATTTCTAAAGCTATAGAGGGTCAACTCAGAAGCTTAGAAATACAAAATCTAACTGAGAAAGGGGTTGTACTTGTTGTTGAATCCTAATTTCAGCTACCTTGGAAATTAATTAAGAAAAACCCCAAACTCTCAGTAATTATTGTCTCACAATTGTAAAGAGGAATGGGCAAGCACAAAGTGGTCAGCTTTCCAAAAATAGGAAGAAAAACAGGCCTTTCCTTGCTTGAATGCCATTAAAAAAAAATCAGGTACTTTTTTACTGGTTCTTCAAGATGCTGCTTTGCCATTTCTTAAATTAACATAAACACTTCAAACAGCAGTGAATAAAACTTTGCAGTCTACTGTATCAGATGTACCTAGATTGACGAGATAAACCATAGTGACTGAAGCAATGATTATCTTCCATCAGCTGGATGACTCACAAGAAGGTTTCAGAATTGGCCTTATCCTAGTAGGCTGAAACAGCTCAGGAGAAAATTCATTTATAACACTGCATTTCCTATTATTTTATGACTTTAAAGCACTCCCTTTAATTTTAGTGACATTTTTACATCATTAATTAATTGCACATCAAATAAATGTGATTTAGGAAAAATATATCTTTAAAGAATCATTGAAAACTTGTGACTTCCCTCACTTTTGAATTAATTCTTAACTGATGAAAAATGGAGCAGTGATCTTGAGTAGCAGCAATTGAATTGATATACTGGGATAAGTCACACTACTGAATTTTCTGGCACAAGGCACCACTGTTTAATAGATATTCTTGAAGTTATTTTGGAGGGGTTACATTGCAAAGAAGTCCGTTAACATATGGCTTTTAGATTCCTTAATAATAATAATAATATTAGAAAATAGATTATTACTAACCATTATAAATAATTTTCCTGAAGCTATATGTAGCATTTTATAAAGGATAAATCAATAGCTTTCCTTGGCTAGAAGTCTTTGGTTCAAATTCCAAACCTGGTGGCTGCTGTTTAAATAGAACATGTGGGGAACAGCATTATAAGGACATCCTTCATAGAGCAGACCAAAAGTCCATCATGCCCAGCAGCCTCAACCTGTCAGGTACAAGGAGAAGATACTTATAGAAAGACTCTAAGAACCAGTAAGCACATGATAATAGCGTTTTGGTGGAATAACTTTCCAGCTTTCATCAATCTGCATTTGAGGCTCTTCCTGCACGACTGGTAGTAGCTGTGTGGTTACTAGTCCTGGATGGATTATTTTTTTTCTTGAATTGATGTAATTTCTTGAATTCATGTTTTGGTATCTACAACATCTTACAGTACTTTGCTCTGGTTTACACACTTAATGGAAAAAAAATCTCATTTTGATTGTCTTGACTGTACCACCTGACATCACTTTCATTTGATGTTCCTTGGGATGTTTATTTATTAGAAATAATAAATATTTATTTGCTATTCAGCTTCTCTGTGTGCCTCACAACCTCACAGACCTCTAGCATAAAGCTGACTCATTACACTAACATTTCTTTATCTTTTTTTGTGTTCCTACAATTATAGTATTTAAATTTCTGTGAATATCTGGCTAATACCAATATCTTGAAGAGTTTATACTGTCTTTAATGAAAATGTACTCTCTTCCAATTTTCAAAACAATCTATTTTTACTGTCTGAAAGGCCCTTTACTATGACACTGTGGAATATATTTTAATCCAAATACAAAGTAAAAAAAAAAAATTTGTAGACAGAAGATATCTCATTTCTAAAACAAAATTACATTTTCAGATATGGAAGCCAGTCATTCACAACGTCATCTGGATATAAAAGTACTGGTGATGAATTTTGTGAATTTAAGTATTCAATATTTTCTCATTTGCTTCTGAAAATTGTTAAAATTTTATTTAAAATTTGAAGCTTCCAATATCAAATATTCTCTACTCTTTGTTTTTTTTTCTTATACCAGCAATACTAGATTATTAAGAGAAGTAATTTTAAGTATGAGAAAAAAGGCACTTGGGATAGTACAGCCTTACAAAAGATTCATAAATTTTTTGCAAGAATGAACTGGCATAATGTATTCTCATTCCCTCTGGTTACTTTTCCCAATTGGTAGTCACTAAGTGACTCACTAATAGCTACATTATGCTTTTCAACAGTACATTGATTTATTTCATGTGTAATGACAAGTTTATTCTTCATGTTTTTTGGACTAGCCTATCCAACTTTTGGTTTCTGCTGGTTCAGCAAAACTTACATTTTCCAACAGCTACCCTAAAGGTTTTATTTTCTGCAACAGATGAGTAGTTTTGTTGAACTAATAAAACAAGTTTATATAAAACTGTACCTCATTTCAAAAACTACCTAGCATAAAGTACAATTCTTTTAACTGGCCCAAACATAAGATCTTAAAATATTATCCACTAGGTTTCATTATATGTTTCTCCTTTGCCCAAATGGATGAAGAAATTGTAGTTTAAATGTTTGATTGCCCCTGTTCTCACCTACGGACCAGGTTCACTTCTCAGACAATATTAACTGTATGTCATGATAATCTCGTTTTGCTAATCTATCATTTGATATTATGGGAATCTCTGGCCATAAAGCCGTACTAGAATTGAAATACAGCTGAGAAACTGGTCCACATAGGCTGGGGACAGTATGACACACAGCTTGTAACTGTTCCAAAAGTATTATTTTCCAGTATGTAATCTACCACTCTAGGCCTATCAGCTTTTCAGTATTCATGCAGTCTGTTTTGATGTCCTTTCCCACAAAACCAGGTATTTTTCAAAAGAAACTTAATTTTATTGACAAGTTGTTGTTTTTTAAACTAAAACTCAGTATAGATAGAAGTGTTCCAACCAGGCTTCTTAATCTTAAAGTTCCAGTCTTGTGCTGTTAAAGCTTCTGCATATGTTCATAGTGTATCTTTTGCAGTACAGCTTCTTTTTTTGTGTCTGTAAATTCATAGTTTGGACAGATCTCAGAGTAGAGTACTCTAGGTTTTTAAAAGCTTCATTTTCCTGTGTTCTGTTTCTCAACACATATGCAATTGCACTAAACTTTATACCACCTCTATGATGATTTTGTATATTCGTCTATCAGTTGGTGAACTTTTAAAATAAGAGAAAATAGCCAGTAATTCTTATTTGTTCTTTGCTTTCAGGGAGACATACTGTTTCTTCAAATTGCAGCAAAATGTATTGGGAGGAGGGGCAGGGGACAGAAACAAAAACCCACCTTCTCCTAGACTTCATAGAATCATAGGATCATAGAATCATAGACTGGTTTTTTATTGTTTAGTAGGAGGGTAATGGCTTGAAATCCATTGCTAGTTTTGTTACCTTGCAGATCCTGTACTCTCAGGAGAGAGTGATGATCATGTTGTGACAGTGCCAGCTGGAAGTAATGTCATGTACAGGGTGTAAGTAACTATCTAACACCCCAGATCATGAGCTGGAGGAGGGAAGATTTTTATCTGTAGGAATTCTCAGAGAACACTATTACTAAATGTTCAAACTTTCTTTGTGTTCCCTTAGGCCTGAACTCTAATACAAGCCCAGCTGCTAAAGTTGAGAGAAAGCGAAGTGCAAGAAAGACATAACTGGCAGGAGCAGAATAATAGCTAAGAAGCAGTTAGGAGGTACTGTGGGGTTATTAAGGTTAAACCATGCTGCCTGCTGACGTCGGATGGAGCAATCTGCCTCCTGTAGCATCCTATAAATATGCGTGAGTATAGATGTTTTTCTGTGGATATGTTTGGGGAATTTGGAAGGTATCTTCTTCTAAAAAATGCAACATGCCTTAGTGAAAGCAATAACTATAGCTCCTTGTTACAGCAGAAAAGATTAAAACCTTATGTTACTCTTATATGCTTGGTTGTACATGACTCCATTGATTCTGGAAATAAATAAATATAAAATAAAAGGAATAAATAGCTAGATTTCCAGTAATTTTGGCTTATTTGTGGAACAATGTTCAATGACTGGAGGATGCTCTCCATTGTTAGACACCTTCTGCTTCCTGCTAATGCTTTCTTCTTGGTGGGCATGATCCTGCTTAAATGTAATTAATACAACTTTTGCTCTCATGTTACTCATTGGCTCACAGGAATCTCGAATTTGTTTTTGAGTTGAACTTGATATTTTTGCACTGGTTTGCACTATACTGTGGCTTCATAGGTCCATACTCCAACTATTATTAATCTTGCAGTGTCATATAAATACGTTTGTACAGTAACCACTGGTTGTTGTATTGTTACTTTTATTCTGTTTATAAATTAACACCAACACACAAGATTTCCTTGTCTGGGGAAGGACAACTGGTGGTCCAGAGGACACAGGACTAACAGTCCATTTGTTCCTCTGCTGTGGGGACTTGAGGTGTGACCTTGTGCAACCCAGTTAACTGCGCTCTTCCTCAGTAGTCACCATTTGTGAAATAGAGATAAGAAGTACATTGTGGGATGAGAAACTATGCATCCTAACTTCCTTTCAAGAACACTGATGAAATACTTTCATTGCTGCCTTGGTTTTACAATGAGAAGTCTTAAATGTGGCTTGAATAACGTACTGGAAAAAACTAGAAAATCTAGGCCTTGCAGCCTGTCTGATGCCTGATTAATCTTCCATTCTTCTGATGCCAGGTATGACTGGCCAGTGGATGTCTCATAAGCTCCGTAAGTCCCACTAAGAAAGATTTGTCAGCTGCCTTCAGAAATCTCAGTCCTATGGGTGTTTTGGTGTGCAATTTGAACATGCACTTATGAATAAATATTTTATTTTCAGAAATGTGTGTTGTCTTTTTCTGTTTCTATTGGTCTTACATGTGGAGCTTCCATTTTAAAATAACAGATTAAATGAGCTCTATTACATAATGTAATACAAATTATTATAGTGGTCTGAATACCAATGTCAGTGTGTTCAGAAAAACTCATTGTTTCCAATAAATCTCAGAGTCTAAGACCTCTCTCAGGTCAGTCGAAGAATCAAAACCCATGCCAGACAGCTCTTCAGTGGGTACAAGACCCTCGTTCACTACCATAGAGACGATATCTGCACCACATCTGGTGGGGCTGTAGGAAGGAGGACAGAATGCTCTCTTGTGGAATCAGAGGGAGAAATTGTCTCTTATCTGCCACTATACTTGTTCTCTCCCAGGAGGACACACTCGTACTGGGGCCAAAGCACTGAAACCAGTGGCACAGGGGGTACAAGTATAATAGGAAAACAGAATGTCAGAAGATGGTTGTTTCATTCCTGCAAAAAAAAGCCTAGGGCTGTAGAACTGGTTTTTCTACCCATGAAGACCCTCCACAAACATAATTTAGGATGTTATTGTGAGGCATAATTCAGGAAGAGATAGGAAGAAGACTTGCAGGGTCTGCCCCTAGAATGGAAATCACACAGAGATTGATAATTTTGAGATCTGGTTATCAAATCCTTGCTGAAACAGAAGTTGCAAGTTCTTACACTAATTTCCATTGCAGTAACATTTGTTGTGAAATTTATGGTTAGATCATCTCTTGGGCAGCCACTAGAGGACAACCTGATCACATACTTTTAAGTTAGTCTGACATTTCTACCCACAGCGGTACATAAGCACCCATAGCCTTTAATCTACAACCCCTTCCCTCCAACAAAGCTAATCTCTAAACGTTACGAAAAGTCAAAAGTTTTAAACATATGAAATAACAAGCATCTCACAGCTCTGTGGGAGAATCTGTATGTACCTGACCCGTAAGTTTTGACCTGTAAATATATATGGAGCTTAAAATCGTAGTTTTTTTCACAGCTGGCAGGAAACAAAGCAAAGGAATTTTCATAAAAGTATATAAACAGGAAATATGGAATACTGCAACCTCTGACTTGTTGGGCCTGAACTGATGTAGGTATTTTGAAGTACTTTCATCCTATGTTTTTAATAGTATTTCACATAAATGTACAGTAACTAGTCTACTGGAACATATTTGTTACAGGAGTGCCAAAAGGCCTCAGTTTGCCACATGTAATAATAACATACAGTGCGAGTTTCTTCTCTAGAAGCCTTACTGTCTGAACAGTGAAGGCAGAAAGGGTGATAAAAGGAAAAGGGGGGAAAGAAAAGGGTTCAGTGCCATGCACCAGCTGAAACCAGGGGATGAATAGAGAGGCGGTAACGGGAGCTGTTCCATGATCCCTGTATGTCAGAGGTATCAGTGCTAGGAATAGCAAACACTTTCTCCCAGAAGAGATTTCTCTTAACTTTGAGATGAGGGTATTTGATAGCTCCTGCCTTTGAGAAAAAGAAGAATGTCTTTTCTCTGGAAATCACTCATTTATATTGCTCTATAAGTGTGATTGGACTGTTATGCTCATTAGAGAGGCTGACAAAAAGAAAATTACCTATTGTTCTAGCATCCCTTTCTCCTGTGTACCATATCTAAGAGTGAATTTTTCTCTGACTGCAGGTTTCTATGAACTTCTTTTCTAAGCTAGGACAGTCTTACTTATTTATCCATATAAAGCACATATTGCAGTCTGGAAAATTCCCTCTCTCAAATGTACTTCCTTCTTCTTCTTCCTATTTTTGACAGACTTTCCCCTGTAGTAACTCTCATTACATCCAATTTCCATCTGTCCACAGTTTGCACAATGTGAGGCACCCCCCGAAGACCTCTTTATCACTGAGATGTAAAAAGGGTTTGTGTTTTACCTCATTTTACATTGCATTAGATTTTGAAACAACAAATCAGGGCTTCTGGCCCTTAAAGGGTTAGTAACTAAACGTGCACTGAAAGCTCACAGGGGTGGGAGCAGCAAAAGCATAAAGCATTAAGTCAGGACAGTAACAGAGAAACAATGTCAGCACAAGGACAATAAACGCTGTTATTCTTAGTGCTCCAGGAATAACAGTGATTATTGTTCTTGTTTTAACATCATGTTGTTTTCATAATTTTTCTGGACAACAGCATAGTGTAAGAGGAAGCGCTGAGGTGACCTACATGGAGATTTTAAAATTGTGAAATGGAGAGGGAGAGAAATGTGTTTCTATTCATGTTAATTTTGCATTGATGGGACTTTAAGAATGCTGAAATGAAAAAAACCTAGGCAGATGTGCATACATATTTATTTATTTGTTCTTAACAATAACACCTTCTGAATTATCATGGCACACAGACATGTGTATAGCTCCATAAAGGATCCCTTTCCTCTCCCTCATTTGCCCCCTCAGCCATGCATCACTCTCTTACACTTTGCCTTTTAGTAAGATTGTAAGATTTTGAAAGGGAGATCCTGTCCATAAGTGATGCACCAAGCAAGTTGAATGCTGTTCAATAAAGCAGCGTATTGATAGTGTATCACTATTCCCCACATGAACATTGATAGTGAACAGGTATCAGTGAGAAAGCTGCCTTTTACGTGTATCACTGTATTTACATAGACTGGGATTAAATGGATGATGTGAACACTATAAACTTTGTCTATACTGATACTATCTGGTGTCATAAAACACTGTTATTATGTTTACAGTTGCACCATACCCAACAGTGCCTGCAGTGTAACTCAAAGACCACCTCATCATATGAAGGGAATTTGCCCAAAGCAAATTGCAGTACCTTGTCATACACTGAGGTGTGCACTGTGCACCACTGCATTGTCACTGTAGACCTAGCAACACAGTATAGTGACTGTAAAGTTATAGTTCAGTTTTCCCAGTGCTATTCCACAATGTTCCAACTCACATTTCAGTGATGATTTGGACAGCTGAGTGCCAGCTGTAGAAAACATTTACCAGTTTCAGGCCTGAAAGCATAGCTCAGCACAGCTCAGACTTCTAATTTTCCTTAATGCCCTTTTGAAACACTTTTGCTAGCACCTGGCTCTACCAAGCACCCTTCCACAGGATTAATTCCTAGGATAACAGGACTAATCTCTAGAGAAACATATCAAAATATTTGTAAAAAATGAATAAATAAAATAACTTTTATTTTCTTTCATGTTTTTCTTCTATTTTGCAAGGTTACTTGACAAAACCAACACCATGAAACAGTGTAATTAGAATAATCATTGAGCTGTTATTTGGTACACAGGCTTTGTCTATTATGTCATATTGGGGATGTCTGTTCCTCTTATTTTCCTGAAAATATCTCAAAAGAAAACACATAGGAATTAAGTAATTTTGTATTCCAGACAAAGGCTACTCTGCTTCTTCTTTCTCTCCAGAAAGCCCAAATTACTTCTACTTTGTCAGAGTGTTCTATAAATGCTTTGTCTTTGTCCCTTTTGATTTCAACTGCTGTGGAAGCAAAGGAGAGACATAGCATAGACTGAATTATATTGAAGCAACTTTCATCTCCAGAAATATTTTACCTTCACAACTCAGCCCCTTTCATTTCAAGTCCTTCTCAGTAAACACATGAGAGAAGAGCATAACTGCTAATGACATAACAAGCAACAGAAAAAGGAGTCAAGAAGAGAAAAACATGAACAGTATAGACTAAACTGGCCTGATCAGAAAGAGCAAAAAGAGATAACTAACAAAAATCATTCCAACTGTCCTGGTTTCAGCTGGGATAGAGTTAATTTTCTTCCTAGCAGCAGGCATAGTGCTGTGGTTTGGATTTAGGAGGAGAAGAATGCTGATAACACACTGATGGTTTAGTTGTTGTTAAGTACTGCTTATGCTAGTCAAGGATTCTTCAGCTTCCCAGGCTCTGCCAGGTGCACAAGAAACTGGGAGGGGGCACAGCCAGAATGGTTGATCCAAACTGACCAAAGGGCTATTCCATACCACATGACGTCATGCTCAGTATATAAACTGGGGGGGGTTGGCCAGGGGGCAGCGATCGCTGCTCGGGAACTGTCTGGGTATCGGTCAGTGGGTGGTGAGCAATTGCATTGTGCTTCACTTGCTTTGGATATTATTATTATTATTATTATTATTATTATTATTATTATTATTATTATTATTATTATTATATTGTTATTATTATCATTACTATTTTACTTTATTTCAGTTATTAAACTGTTCTTATCTCAACCCATGAGCATTTCTCACTCTTACTCCTCTGATTCTCTCCCCCATCCCATCGGGACAGAGGGAGTGAGCGAGCGGCTGCGTCGTGTTTAGTTGATGGCTGGGGTAAACCATGACAAAACAGAAATCAAACTCCTTTTCTCACATGAAGTACTTTAGGCAATCTGACAGTGGGAAGTGGCAAGGCTGCAGTTACACAGTCCTGCCCCAAGCAGTATGGTCATTGCCATTCACAAGGCATGGAAAAATCTTTGTGCAAGCCATACCATTTCAAATTAATGGAATGGAGGAAATGGCGACAGATGGAACAAGAGATTGCATGCAAAAGGCACTTTGCACTTAGGTTGGAAAGCAGTGCCAGGCGTTGCAGGGGAAGCATGAATCTGAAAGGACATCTAACCTTCTAAGGTATATCAGGGCTTTATGCATTGGTGCAAAGCTGCACTGTACACAAGGAGCAGGTAGCCTTTTAGCTTATATAACTACCTTTCTCCAACACCCAGCTGACTACAAGTGAAACACCTACAAAAGGAGAGTAACAGGAATGGTGAGACTGGCATGCAATGAAGTTTTGCCATACAGGAGTTTACTTCAAAATCTTGAGCACTGAGACCAATCACAGGATGTTTGTGAATCTAGGTCTGAAAAAGCACCTGCCAAAAGAAACTTTGGAGCACAAGCTCCTGTCTGCTTCAAGGTAACTATGCAGTTGTGGATGTAATTGCCTGTGTGAGACAAGCGTTTACAGAGAGTGGTCAAGCACATAGGCGTTTCTAACCTTTCCATCATTGGAAAATACACAGGAGACTAGATTGCCAGCAAAGGTATGACTTCACAGCTCATATAAACCAATCTAAGCTGGCATTAGACTGTCAGATTCCAATACTATTTTAGTCATGGCAGATAGTGGATCCAGCAACACAAGTATTTACCCCAGGGTCTGATGCTAGTATTTCAGCTGTCCATATAGTTTTCTACACCCTAACTCAGACACATTTACATAATCACATCTCTGACAACCATCAAGACCTACCAACTATATCTATATAGACTTCAAAAAAGCTAGCACTTTTGAATTCAGCCAGACTCAAGCATCACGGAGGCTGCTCATGTTCCCCAGCTTTTACAGTCAATAACCCTTAAGTTATTTTGGGAGACTGACAGGAGTTACATTAGCAAAGGCTGACTTTTCATTAGCATTTCCATTAGGTTGTGCCCAGCTCTTATGATTGACTTTGGTAAGGTTGGCCAGACCATGCCAGTAATCACATGAATGAGATAATTATAGACACAAAGGGATTTTACAGTGTTGACTCTGCTAGCCAAATTAGCTGCTGGTGGTGAGGGCTGCAAGACATCTGTTATTCTTTTACTTCTTAAAAACAATTTGTCAAAACCAGTAGTGTTTATGGCTATAAAATGAAACACTGGAATAAATCCTTGATTTCAAACAGTCCAGGCATATTAAAGCACTTAACCTTATCTCTGGAGAAATGAAGAAATGTGAGTCAAAAATTGTTCTTTTAATATATGCCATTTAATGTTTCTGGTGAAGTAAATGCGAAAGTACCTATTTTGGGCCTATAGTCTTCTAGCTAAATGTGAATGGAGAAGAGAAAGAACAGAATGGAGGCAGAAAAGCAGACAGAAAAGAAAGCAAGAGCAATTTTAGGAGAAAAAGCAGTATTGATTGGTTTTTAAACCAAATAAACCCTGGAAAGATTCCAAATGAAACTGCTTCATAGAAACACAAAAGAGTGTGTTAAAAAAGAATGCAAATTCCTCAGGAATGGTTGCAATAGCCCCACTGGATTTTCTGTTTCAGATATCATGAATTCATCTAATTAAAATAGGATTATTTCTCAGATTTTCCATTGCCTGTCTGCTTTGTTGCTCTTTTTCGTCCCAGTCTTAAAGCAGTCGCTTTAGACAACTATCTGAGTAGGACTTGAGTAGTATCAGCTAACATTTTAATTCAGAATCATTATGTAATCTATCAGCAGGAGCTCCAATTTTAATTTTTTTTTTTTTTTCTTCTAAATCCTGTACCTTTCAGCAGTTTTCTCCCTGAACTGTGGGTGGAGAGGTCAGAGTCTGCTTTTTGGCTGTTACCTTTACTCTGTTAACTATAACTAAGCAAATACTAATGCTCTCACATGTAGATAGATTTCCATCACCTTTTCTTCTTAAATACTCTTGGGGGTTTCTTTTTAGCAAATTATTACTGTTCTTACATTACTTTCTTTAACTTTGATACAGCAAGTTAAAAAAGGTCTGACTTTGAACAATTCTGCAGATGACCCTTGGAACATTTTTTGTTAGTGTCACTTAGCATTTCCAACCAAAGGCTGAACTACATGCTGAGTTTGATGGGTTTTTATTACTAGTGATAACAGCCCAGCTTCCCTGCTGGGTATCAAGATCATGTATCTAACTTCCCTCCCTATGGCAGTTTTCTCCTTAACTAAGCATGAGCCTGTTTGTCCCTACAGACTCCTTTTAGACATATAATGCTTTCTTGGTTTCACATAGAATGAAAAACTATGCCTTGGGGGCATCCTAATTTATATGCTTTATCTGAAAATACCCCTCCAGCAGAAGTCACTTTGTAAAAGTGATAGCATGGCATCATATAAATGTACTCCCAATATAATTTCTCTGTCCCAATATTCATTTACTCATCAAAACAATTTTTTTTTGCTCCTTTCTGTAATTCATATTCTAGTTCTAATGTGGCAAAGATAAAATCAACATGCATCTGATTTATTTTAGTGATGAGCTATGTCCCTTTAAGTAACTTTGATACCAACTGAAAAATTGTTTCCCAGTTGCACATAGAGTGATGTTTATAGTTTGGGTACCTCAAGGGGTTTCTGTGCTGCAGTGAGTTTCATTTGATTGTGTCAGATTTAGTGAAACAGGTAATTATTTTCCTGAAGGCATAACTATGTTTTTTGAAGACTTAATAAATGTTTAATTTTTTAAAGTTCAAAAATATTTAGACTACATATGGAGAGTTAGCAAATACTTTTAAACATGAAACACTCATGGCCTTCCTCTGACCCTGTGAGCCTTGAATAAATCAAGGAATGATGTTGAGTGGGAAGAGGCTTCCCTGTAAATTAGTCACTGGGAGCGCAAAGCTCTGTTGGATGGACATAGGTTATTAGTTGTAAGACTATTTCTGTCATGGTAATTTTAGCCAGATAAACGTATCATCAAGTGAGTTCATACTATAAAACATTATTATAAAAATGGAGACTGTTTGGATCATTCAAGTTTTAGAGTTATACATAATTTTCACAAGTATTTTGACTCTTCTTAAGAAGTTTTTTTTTTATTTCTTCTCTTTAGGTGGAAACTAAAGAATCTTTTAGCTCTTAAAGCTCTTAAAGAGCTGATGGAATTTTTTTTTCACACATATGTTCAAACCCTGGACTCAGTTAAGTAAATGGAAGTTTTACCAGTGAACTCATAATAAGATTTCCCCGTGAAGTATGTCCTAAATAAGAGTTTCTTTCTTTCTAGTTCTTTTGTGGACAGTTGGAAGTTAGATTAACCATCCCAGGTATTACAAAGCTTGTATAATGCTATGTTAAAGAGTTGTGTCTTTTTAAAATTATTTTTTAGCTTTTAAAGGCTTATCTATCTCCATTCTTCCAGGCTGAAACAGAGGTAATCAGGAACTGTGGAAAAAACTTGTTAAATAAACACTGGTTAGGGAGAACTCCTGCATTTTAAAGTGTAATGTATTTTACAGATGGAATACATGCAATAGAGGAGTTAATACAACAAAGCAAAATGCCATGACATCTCTTATTCTTTGCAACCTCTTACTAACATACTGGAGTTTCAAAATGCAAGACAATGTTACATTACTGATCACTAGTATAACTAATAACACCCTGTACAAACAGATATGATTAGATTCATCTTAACTCAAAGATACCCAGGTATTTTTGTTTTGCTAGAAATGAGTAATTAATTTGTCCCTAAGTGTCATCTCTCTGTGGTTTCCTATAAAAAGTTCAAGTACTGAACACTTTTAGAAACTAATGTGAAACTTCAAAGAAAAAATTAGATGTACCACATACAGTCTAAAGTAATTTAAACAAAGAATTTACATGACTGATCAGCTCACAGCAAGAGTGGTACATACTAAAAATACTAGAAAATAATATACAATGAATGAAAAATCAGCTGCTTTACAGTTGTATTTATTTGCCTTATTCTTTGTTAAGAAAAAAACCCCAAACCCAAAGCCTAAACAACAACCCTCCATCCTATTCTTTCTCATCCAAGTCAAGCAAATTACCCTTAACAGGAAACTTTATGCTTTAGTGCAGTGATCCTGTTTCTTTGGATGGTTACCTTTATATACTTTTATGTAGCTGCAACATACAGGCTTTTTTGTCAACAGGAAAAGAATTCTGAAGCTGTCCAGAGAAATGGTTCTACCTCTCAGAGGAAGTTTTTCTCATTTTCATCTTCATTTAGGTTTTATTTTATTTTCACACTCAGAGTGATCAGTTGAGTTACCTATATAATATAGACATTGGATTACATTCATCAGCTAGCTAGAGACATGGTCATCAACTTGACATTGCCACGCAACCTAGCCAAGCCTATGGTTGCTTTGGCTCACTAGAGAATTCCAGTGAGTATAACCTTTTCAATCTGTTCCTTAATCAATATAGTTATATCTGTTAATAATGGGAAAAAAGATGGAAAATCAAAATAAAGAAAATATGTATCTAGAGCTTATTTCCTCAGGCTACAAAATACCTGAGGTATGTATCTTTGCAGTTTTTAATTCTAAATAGAGATGATAGGTGTGAAATGAAAACCAAGATTCAAATAACATTAACTAGCAGAAAATCTGAATTCTTATCAGACATTAAGTTTTCAGCAGGTACAAATTTAAATCAGTTCAGCTGATAATATCTGAAGCCTAATATCTTCTACCACAGAATGCCCTACACCTCTTGTATTTCAGCATACCCTCGAGAATTATAAATCAAATCTCCAGTGGTGTAATTTTATGATTTTATCCATCAACAGTTAGTATATATTGTTAACAGAATTTTTCAGGAACTGCTTTACTTACTTTGCAAAGTGGTCAAAAATTGAAGTACATATCTTAGCTCTCATTTGTTATTTAATCTGGTTACAATAATTTCCTATTTTTTCCCCATGTTTCACCCTTTTCTTTTCATATGAATTCCATATGTGATCTGGACTGAATGCGGAAATAAATAAATAATAAAAATCTGCCAAAAAACCCTGCTGTGCTTTCAGAAGCAAGTATTGATCTCTCAAGGTCCCTTCCAACCTAAAGCATTCTATGATTCTATGATTCTATGATCATCACAAGAAATTCTTCCACAAAAATACTCCTTTTTTCCCAAGTGTGCTTATCAGTTTTTACTAATATTCTAATTCAGTTCCAACACTGGCAAGCTAATTTTAATTGCTTTCAGGCAACCAAGAGTTACTGCTCTTTAAATACTCAAAAGTATATGCAGACCATAATGCCCTAATATACTACCTGGCTTTAGTAGTTCTTGCTGGCAATGAAATATCAGCCAGTCTGTGTTTGCAAAGGGTCAGCCTAACTCTGAACTTCACAGCATCTAGTGTTGAGCTGTGAAGGAACTAATACAGTGATTGCCAAAGCTCTCTTTTCACATTATGACTGTAAAAGACATTTTTGGATCTTCCAGCAACCCAACACCCACATGTTTTGTTTACAGTGTATTTTACACTAGTGATGCCCTAGCTCTTGTGTGTCATGGGCAAAGAAATGTATTGCTAATTTCCTGGAAACTGTCAAGAGATAGTTTGTACCACCCCCTACACTTACAATGGACTTCAGTCTGTTTCACAGCTAAATGGGGAAGATTTATTGAGGGGGTGGAATATGGAGTCTAGATGACTGACTTGTCTACTTTGTTTCTTGTGGTAAGTCACTTCAGAGAGCAATATATACACTTATCGCATACACCTTTTTTCCTATCTGTTGGATAAGTTCATACAATAGATACAAACACTCATTTACACTGTTTTGTTTGTTATTTTTTAGTCAAATTGTTAAAATGAATGTTATAGAAAAATTCAGTCACTTACAAGAAATAATTAAATAATGGAGTCCATGGCCAAATAATTATTTATCAGCATGAATTTGCCCCCAAAGCTTGTGTAAATGAAAATGGATTGAACAGTCAGTGTTGATCAGAGAGTCAGCATTATGTAGTTCTCCCAAACCATTGACAAATACAGATGGGAAAGGGTCAGTGCATTTTTATTCCTAACTGTTATTTGGACAGATGGTCAGTCACTGCAGTTGTTGAAACTTTTTTTTCCCCCCTAATTTAAATTTAATGAAGTGCAAGTGAGCCACAAGAATGATTTTATTTTTTAAATATTTCCTGGGGGAAATAAATGCAATTGCTCTCTTTTGCCTCCCTCTTCCTACAAGCAGCATTTCTGTCTCACTGTGCAGCTGCTGCTTAGAAAATTAACAAATGCAGCTCTTACCTACATGAAGCTCTTGATTCTAAGAAAAACATGAAATAGAATATAAAATTTTGTCAACATTTCTACAGTGAAACAAAGACACCTCTACTTGGGAAGGGTTTTGGGGATTTTTTTGTTTGGGTGTGTTTTTTTTGGTTTTTTTTTTCCTGTATGTACATATGTAATTTAGACCCAGTTTTTGATGAAATCAGGGAGAAAATATCTTCCAGATTTTTAAATTAATATATAGTTTTCTAGCTCCATTACTCTCTGAGAAATATTTTTTTAAAAAATACCATACTTCTCTAGCATTTTTAATTTGTGTATAGAGATGTAGTCTTCCAGCCAGAACTGTTAACTCAGAAAGTCTATTCCCAGAACTATACAAACATCACTGATGATGTAATCACAGATGCTTTTGACAAATAAAATTACACTCATAAACAAGTAAGTCTTGGCTGGGAACCAGTAAGAAACAGGGAAAAAACAGTGTTTATTGGAATGGAAGTAACCAATCTGGAAAAGACAGGGATGTTTCTAAGAAGATGGTAAAAACAGTGATGAAAGAAGAGCAAACATCAAAACCAAATGATTGGCCCAAACAAAAACCTTGGATTTCAACACTCCAGAACTTCAGAAAAATGTGAATGTGAATATAAACTTAAGTCATACTTTACATAGGCTCTAGAAGTAACTCTTAAGCACAGTCCTTATCAGTCAGCATATTTACATATAATTACTGATACTGTTTTATTGGCTACAAGTGAAAATCATTTATCTGGAAATCAAAAACTCCTCTCTGCTAATACTACATTTGGCTTTGTTTCCATTTTAGTTACATTTTAATCAAGTAGAGCTGTCATCTCTAACAAGCAGTAAAAGTATGGTTTCAATATTCATGTTAGAAGGCTCCATGGTAGGTATGGAGTGCATGGAACATTTTTATTGTCTAGATAGGCAACTGCAAAAGAACATGTGTAGGACTCCTTTTAAAGGAGAGATATGTGTAATACCGCCTTCTCTGTAAGGAACAAAGCACTGACATTCTGGAGGTGATGTGTCAGCTCTGAGGAAATTTTTTTTGCAAAGTAAAGCTACTCTTCATTTCTTCTTTTACTGGCATAAAAGTAAACAAAAAGAGTGGAGGAACAACAATATTTTGAGTGTAAGACCTCTCTGTCTATTCATTTGCTGAAATGATTGAAACAACCGTTCTCAGAGCCACGGGCTGAGTGGCTGATGCTCAAGGGAAAATCCTGACTATGTCCTCAGAATAGCTTCATCTACTAGACTAAAAATAGTAATGGATGAAGAGTATGGAGCAACAGTCAACCAATCTAAAAGATGCCTCTGCTCACGGAACAGGAACATAATATGTCTCTACTAGGTTAGTAGAGAAACAGTTAATATGAGCTAGCAAGCTCAGTTTGAGCTCAGTGTTGACACAGCTGCAGACTGTGAGAATATAATCAAACTAAGTAATGGTGGCTTTTGGCCATGATAAGTTTGGGGTGGAGGCAGGCTTTGTGAGATACATCTATGCGTCACTGTCAGATGGGTAAGTCACTGGGAGATATTTTCAGAAAGCACTAGAAGATCATGTTGTGCAGTGAACAGAAACTTACTTTCATTTGTCTTCCGTTTTTACCAAAAAATAAGAGTCCATGTGATGGACACTGCCTATAGTAGGACAAACAAAGATTTGTTTGGGACCTCATGTATGTTGATATGAAATTCTGTAGGTGGTTGACAAACAAGAAGGGCTCGTAGTTGTTACTGGTTACTTGGATGAAAGGTTGCATCATGGAAGAAGTAGACCTTTGCAAGGACCAGAGCAGTAGCAAAGAGTGAAAGTAGTGATATCTTCTTTAAAATGAGAAAGGTGTTACACTGTTTATAGAATACTTTCTCCCATGTAGCAATACTTTTGCCTCAAGTGGTGCAAGGGACATGGTGTCAATAAGTTGTTGGAAACCAGAAACCATATACAGCCCTTCTCTTTTTCTAATTGCTGAGAGATATCAGATTTTTGGCTCCATTTTTAAAAATGAAAAGTATAAAGAAATTTACAGCCTTGATCACAGGTTAATAAATAATGAAGTATACTTGTAAGAATTGCACCCATGCGGCTTTGGTTTTCAGTTTATTTGCCATAAACCAAGAAGGGGATGAACAAGTAGCTTTTATTTCTGTCTATTGTGAAGCCAAACTGCAAGTACAAAATTTGGTATATTCACCACACAATGAATGGAATTTTGCAAAGTTTGTGACCAGACTTGTTTTCCCATCATTTTCACCAGGTCGGAACTGCCTTGTTGAGGCTCAGAAGATTAAGAACTGACTGTGTGCATACAAGTTTTACGATACTACCTTCCTCTCAAGGATTGTGGATAGAATCACTGCTTCCCAACTAATTCATTTTTTCCAAACACTACTCCAAGTAACATTTTTTTCAGCAGTATAGAAGACTGAGTGGTACAACTTCTTCTTATGCCTTCTGTCTGCTTGTAATAAGAACCCAGTGGCAGTTATTTGTTTTGCGAAAATCCTTCATATTAAAAAAGTAGTAATCAAAAGCCCATTTCAAATCATCCTTCGGTGGAATAGGTAGGAGAAGAAGACTGTAGACTCCATAACATTTGCTTGGAATGGAGGAAGCTCTGTGGAAATTGAGAACTTCAGTCTGTGTTTCAACCATTCATCCAACTGCAGTACCAACTTCTACAACAAAATACCCCCCCCAAAATTCTGCTCCTCTCTAATTTAATTTTTCCAAATTAAGAAGTGTAGGCATCTGTCAAGATGGAAAATTATATTCTCCAGAGTTAAAATGCAGTATTAAGAGAAATACATTTTTTCCTTTTCCCTTTTTCTTTATAAATCTAAAGCTCTGAGTGTGCACATAGAAGTAACTTTGCACATATGTGGTCAGTAAAGCAGTTATTTACACATCACATAAGATACAAGAGTTCCTACCTAGTCAGAGGAACATGAAAAATAATTATATTAATTGTACCTTATTTGACAGTCACTTGTTTTCTTCTGGTTGAACATGTGCAGAAAACTGGCTTTTTATGTGTATATTTATCCTTTCTCACTACACCTTTTTTTGCAGTCTTAACAAAACAAAGAAAAAGGAATGAAGCTTATAAAATGGATCTTTCCATGATACTGACCTGAAGTGCAACTCCATTCACTGCAGGTTATATAAACCTGTAGTTACTGAGCTAGAATGTGCTTTCAAAAAAAAATGCCTTAAAGTTTTCTTCAAGCACAATGATAAAAGACTTTTCTAGAGAAACCTCATCACCTTCAAACATTTTTAAATGGAGAAGCAGGCATGCAGTTAACTTTTCACATTATGATGCATACTTATGTTAACTCTTTGGAAACTATGGACAAAGATTGCAATGTTGCAGTCATGGTTACACCAAAAACTTTGCCCTAGACCTTGCCTAAAGCTTCCCTGATTAGTAGAGATGTGTGCAAGACTCTTTGCTGCTCATATTGGGGCAGGATGCACAAACAAAACACTAAGGACTGAGGCTGCATCTATACCCTTCTCTTAAAAGTCTCTTTAATAGAGACATCAAGAGTGAATTTACTGGATTTTTTTCATTTGGTTCGCTCTTGGAGGACACTCGGATACATAACTAGAGAAGCTAACTCAAATGAAAAGAGTCTCTAGGACCATTTGGCCTTACACATTTCTGAGGCCCTCCAGTTATCAACAGTATTCAAGGATATCCCTACTGAAGAGAGGGAACATATTTCCAACAGGTTAGTAAGGTAGAGAGCATATCATTACATTAGGCTCCATTATGTTTCTTTAAGAGTTCCAATCCTGTAATTTATTGACCTTCCTTTTCTGACTTGTTAGAAACAAAAAGGGCTGCAAGAAAGACACCGCCTGCATCACAGAGGACAATGATACATTACCTTTCCTGGCGTTTAGTTCCCATCTGTCCCAGCCTACATGTCTTTCATCATCACTGTAATTTACCCATCTTTTCATAGTCCTAAGAAGCAATGCTAATAGAAAAGCAAGAAGTATTTGACCTTGGCTGTAGATAAAGACATAAAATGGCCTCAGGACTTATCTATCCTCACTTTTTTTCAGACAGTTGTCTCCTTTAAAACTATGTCCCAAGTGCCCAGAAAGTTGTTAGGTAACCCAAGTCTTCATAGACCCTTGTTAGGGCAACCTTGGACAACATGGGCCAGTTACAGTCTAATCTTTTGGCCATTGCTGTCCACCTGAGCATCGTTGAAACTGTTTCAGTAGCTGTTGAATATGGAGAAGACCAATGCCTGTTCAGCAGTATGTCTTTTCCTTCTCTCATTTATGATGACTTTTCCAACAATATTATTTGGAAAAGGGAAATGCAAACAGTGTTCATGGTTATAGGTAGTCATGCAGACAAAAACCCAAGAGGCCTGAGTTTTGATCTCTATTAGGAACAAAACATTGTTTTGTTTGCGCTATACGGATTTCACTTTCCCCACCTGTCGGTTTCCACTTCTTCTCCAGCCTCATCACATGCAGCAGAAGTCAGCATGGCACATAATCCTCTCTGTTGTATGGAACAACAAGCCCAGCCTCAGGTTGATGGCCTATTCACTAGAACTATCACCACCTTTCCATTCATGCCATGTGTTTTCATCTTGTGATTGAAAATATCACAGAAAAGTGGAAAGTAACACCAGTACAGCAAGAAGAATATGTTTCCACCATCACCACTCCACCCATGTCTCAAGTATTAACACAATCTTTCCACCACCACACCCCTGTCTTGGGCATTAGTAGTTTTGTTCTGTTTAATTCATGTGATGGTGCTTTGTTCCCTGGCAGAGAGCCATCCACAGCTATTTACCCAGTCCACCCCTTCCTCTGTAAATCCAGGATCATCCACTGGTTTAGTTTGCTCTTCAGGCCTGAGAAGGGTGCATTTTGATAGTTAGATTGAGAGTATTCCTGCTGGTTCTAGTAAGCAGTTTACCTACTGTTGTTTCACTGAGTATTATTATATGGCTTTACTTTCTATATGCTTATCCCCAGCAACCTCTTTGGCTTAATTCAGTGCTCTCAGGAAAAATATCAAAGGACTACATTGAAATACTACTATAGATGTATGGGGGGGAAAAAAAGCTATACTGTGTCCCCTTTTCCACCACTGTTTTGCATGATTGTCCAAAGAGACTGGGTGTTTTTATATTTACAGTGCTAATGCTAAATAATATCTATGACATGAGATTAAGGTAATGATATAAGTATAAATTATTTCTGTGATATTCTGTGGTAGATTAAATATTAATTTTGGCTTTAGAAGCAAATGGAGGAAAGATTGAAGCCAATCACACGTCAAGAGCTGAAGTCTTCAGTTTTCTTCCAAGAAATTCTACTGAAGCAACTCCACCATGATTATCAGAGAAATAGGAAAATAAAATCCTGCAACTAAATATGGCACTGGATTATATGTCCTGTAGGGTTAATATTATATCTGGATAGATTAATCATTTTATTTACTATTTTTTAAGTGGTACTATGCTTCTTTTTCTTCTTATGCTTCAATATATTTGTGCTGACAGTTTAAGACTCAACAGAAAAAGCACTTTAGTCAAATCTCAGCCAAAAAATATGCTACAGCCACAAAAATAAAGTCAAGTCAAAATCAGAAAAATCTGTCTCCAGAGAAAAACAATCATTTAATTTAATGATAAAAAGAAAAAAAAAATCAATTTCCTCTGCAGAAGATAAGGAATTGCAGGAAAAACAAAAAATTACATACTATGTCAAAATACCTTGCTACCCAAAGGAGATGCAGGCAATCTATAATAGGAGAAAAAGATTACCAAAATATGAGGACAGTCAAAGCAAGAAAATAATAATATAAAAAAAAGCTTTAGCATATTTCATGATATGAACTTGAGACATGAAAAATAGATGAAAGAAAATAAATTTTAAGGGATACCATTTGAAATGTCAAATGACACTGAAAAAATCTGAAAGCCATGAATGCATTTGTGTGTACACCTGTCCATGCACTCGCTTTTCTGTCACACATGTCCATGCTGTAGTGAACAGCAACAGAAGTTACACCAGTTTTGGGTTTTTTTGAGGGGGGGTTTGGTAGTATTAGCTGTAAAACAAAAGATGAATATGTCAGATTCCTTTGGGACTCCTTTTCTTTCTGGAACTATATAATAATTGTATAATAGAATACAAATTGAGTTTCACACTAATTAGCCTAACCAGTTAGTGTGTTATATAGAAATCTTTGATTATTTTGCTTTTCACTGATTGTGATGGATACATTTTCCTGTAGTAATTTTTATCTTTTCACTGGCTGTGCTTGATACATTTTCTTGTAGTCAACTTTTTTCCCAGCACTTATTGGTAGCCTGTTTACTCTTGTTGAAGCTTCAAATGTTTTTTGAATCTCTTCTGTTGATCTCTTTAACACATATGTCCTGGTTTTGGCTGGGATAGAGTTAATTTTCTTCCTAGTAGCAGGCATAGTGCTGTGGTTTGGATTTAGAATGAGAAGAATGTTGATAACACACTGAGGTTTTAGTTGTTGTTAAGTACTGTTTAAGCTAGTCAAGGACTTTTCAGCTTCCCATGCTCTGCCACGTGCACAAGAAACTAGGAGGGGGCACAGCCAGAATAGTTGATCCAAACTGACCAAATGGCTATTGCATACCATATGATGTCATGCTTAGTATATAAACTGGGGGGAGTTGGCCGGGGAGCGGCGATCGCTGCTCGGGAACTGTCTGGGTATCGGTCATTGGGTGGTGAGCAATTGCATTGTGCATCAGTTGCTTTGTATATTATTATTATCATCATTATTATTATGTTATTATTATCATTACTATTTTACTTTATTTCAAATATTAAACTGTTCTTATCTCAACACAGGAGTGTTTCTCACTCTTACTCCTCCAATTCTCTCCCCCATCCCACTGGGGCAGGGGGAGTGAGTGAGCGGCTGCATGGTATTTAGGTGCTGGCTGGGGCTAAACTATGACAATATAAAAGACTACATATAAAGAAAGCAAGCATAAGAACCGTCACAACTCCCAAATCACAGCTAAGTACAGTTAAAAAACAACATTGTCTAGAATTTTTGCAAGACTGAACTGCAAAATAGTCAGATGCTGAAGGCTTAAGAGAGCTGGGGGACATATCTTGACTCCTGCTGTGGTACAGGGAAAATCAGAAATTTCCCCATATAAATTAATGCATAGGTACAGTAGAGCCAATATAGCTGATTACAGATCTCTATTCATTTCTTAACCTTAAGAGGACAGGACAGGGACAAAGGAAAAGGCCAAAGTATCCTGATCACAGGTTAGTAATATTGTCTTTTAACTTTTGTGAACTAACGTTAATAATAGCAGTGAAAGGTCTGAGGGACTGTAGGTGCAGATGACACCAAGTTGGGTGGGAGTGTTGATCTGCCTGAGGGTAGGATGGCCCTGCAGAGGGACCTGGACAGGCTGGACTAATGGGCCAAGGACAACTGTACAAGGTTTAACAAGGCCAAGTGCCGGGTCCTGCACTTCGGTCACAACAACCCCATGCAGCACTACAGGCTTGGGGAAGAGTGGCTGGAAAGCTGCCTGGCCGAAAAGGACTTGGGGGTGTTAGTAGACAGCCGGCTGAACATGGCCAAGAAGGCCAACAGCATCCTGGCTTGTATCAGGAATAGTGTGGCCAGCAGGAGCAGGGAGGTGATTGTTCCCCTGTACTCGGCGCTGGTGAGGCCGCACCTGGAATCCTGTGTCCAGTTTTGGGCCCCTCAGTACACAAAAGACATTGAGGTGCTGGAGAGTGTTCAGAGAAGGGCAACAAAGCTGGTGAAGGGTCTGGAGCACAGGCCTTATGAGGAGTGGCTGAGGGAACTGGGGTTGTTTGGCCTGGAGAAGAGGAGGCTGAGGGGAGACCTTATCGCTCCCTACAACTACCTGAAAGGAGGTTGTAGTAAGGTGGGTGTTGGGCTCTTCTCCCAAGTAGTTAGCGATAGGACGAGAGGAAATGGGCTCAAGCTGCGCCAGGGGAGGTTTAGGTTGGAAATTAGGAAAAATTTCTTTACGGAAAGGGTAGTCAAGCATTGGAACAGGCTGCCCAGAGAGGTGGTGGAGTCACCATCCCTGGAAGTGTTCAAAAAATGGGTAGATGTGGCACTTTGGGATATGGTTTAGTCTAGTCTACCCTTGATTGGTTTAGTGTGGACTTGGTAATGTTAGGTTAATGGTTGGACTGGATGATCTTAAAGGTCTTTTCCAACCTCAACGATTCTATGATTCTATGATTCTACTTCAGGCAGGAACATCTCCACTACTTTCAACAGTATGCCTAGAAAATCGTCAGTAGTTGTAGAGACATTGTCAATAGTCATCATGGTGACATGACATTGATCCTAAAGGAAAAAAAATCAAAAGCAATTGTTCTGGCATACAGAGTAAGAGCATCATTTAACTAGACTTATAAATAACTGATTAATGCAAATGATACAAACACTTCACATGATTATCATGACTCATAAATGAGAGATAAATGTGTTCTATCATCCTCAGATTTCTAAAAACTCTTACTTCTTCTAGAGAGAGAACTGACCAAGTGATTCCTGAGTCTACCACCTCAGTTACTATGACTGTGATTGTAACTCAAGGCATCTGAGATGGAAAGCAAATGCAAGCACAACACTGTCAGTTCGTCCTACAAGAGGCAGGTGTCAGGGAACAGTGAAGTATCCACAGAACTTGTTCTATGCTGAGACTTTGTGTGCGCTTGCCTGGTTTTGGTATGTACCATTAGCTGTATATATCCTCTTTGTTATGCATATATATATACGTTCTTTTAAACATGTGAGAATAGTGCTATAAACAAATTCTACCCAAGAAAACTTACAGGTTGTTCAATGAGACACCAGTTGCAGAGTTCTGCAAAGGTTCAAAAGAATTAACTGAGTTACTTGTAAAGCTTTTAAACCCAAACGTAGCAGTTCATCCATTCAGATCTGCAGTTTGTAACTGCAAACTAACGTATGATGTCAATGTCATACCTTAAATCTTAGGAAAAATGCATTATAAATACTTCTCAGCTCTCTGCTTTCAGTACATGTGTAAGCTTCCCAAACAGGAAGCCATTATTTGTATGTAATATTTAAATTCTCAGAATGTTATATTCATTATAAGCATTCTAAGTATTATGTATTGCTGATTTTTTTTTTTTTTTGATGTTTGAGTCATTTGGATAACCTGTTTTTACTTTATACAAATTATGTACAAAAAGTATGTTAAAAGAACATCAAGCCATCAATGCAGTCAAAAGTTAGGATATGGTAAAATTATACTTGCCTGTGCAACCTTTTCTATGTTCCCGTGTATCTGAATTATACTGTTTTGTGATTATGTGACTGGATTCTCCCTGCACACCATTTTACTGAGGACAAATTGAAAATTTTTGTCAGGGCCCTGAGGGTATGCACTACTCTGTCTGCCCCCTCCTCAGGCTCCCCCTTCCACGGGGTTCCCCCAACCCTGCCCACAGACCAGGATGCCATGTCAGCCCCCCGGGGCTGTCAGCCCCCCTTGGCCATCAGCCCCTGCCCCATCGATGCTGCAGCAGGGCTGGTCTCCAGCTCCCCACAGCCCTGCACCGCCCTGCTATGGGCTCTGCCTTGCCAGGCCCACCGGCAGGCCCGTGTCCCAGCCTGGCCTTGGCCGGTCCCCATCCCCTGGGATGTACCTGATGCCTGGGGATGGGGCTGCCCTGGTGCCCCCCACCTGCCCTGCTCCTGGCTGGGGGCTGTGACAGCCCCTGGCTGCCAGGCTCTGCCCTGCTGGCAGTCTGGGGAGTCCCTGCTGCTTGTGGTCCCCAGCCCACATGGAGCTGCAGCCCATGTAGCACCTTGACAATATTTAGTGAAGGAACCTTGCCTCTTTTGTGACAGCACTTGATATCATACAATAAATAAATAGTGTTGCAAAAAAAAAAAAATATAAATTGCCTCAGGATTAAGGAAACGGAATGTTATACTAGAGAATTTTTTTTTTTTACTATGCCACTGAATTCCTTTGAGATGTTGGAGAACAGAAGAGAAATGCTGAATGCTTGTGTCAAAGAAGTCGATTCAAATTGTTCTTTATTGTAAAGTTATACTTACAGGGGGAACAAAGAGCTACCTCCATACAGCAGCACAGGTCCTTTGTTTTGAGACTGTAACTGCAGGGAGGGTTGCTGCTTTGTGCTAACCTGGGTTGTTCATACAGTCCTTGCGTGCTTTTAGCATATGCCAGCTAGAAACCTCATAAAGAATCACTTGGTTTTAATGGGTGACTGCTCCGGGGACCATTCCTGTAGGCAGCCTACATGCAGCCTTCTGTGCTGGAGACAGGCATGGTCACTCTGTGCCGGCTGGCCTCAGTGCCTGGGAATGCTCCTGGGCAAGTGGAGTTTGCTTGTAGAGATATAACCCTGCCTCCTACCATAAGGGGACCAATTGCCCAAAGAAAGTCACTGTGGATAGTTGCCTGAGCGAGCTATTAGTCGGTGCTAGACAGTGGTGTGTGATTTAAGTCTTTATTAAGCACCTGTTTGGTTAAACCCGGGTCTTATCTGTGTTTGAATTTCAAAACAATCAGATGTGCATGTGGAGTTAAGCGCATAAACCTGATTGCCTTTGCTCCGTCACAAACAAATATCACCCCCCTTCTCCAGAGTCAGAGGTGCTCTGCTTCAACCCAATGATGAAAGCACCCATAGAAGGGGGAAAATAGGTTTGAATTCTTTCTCTGCTTAATTTAGAGCACAAAGCTCAGTTTCATAAAACTATTTGTCAGTTAGTCCAGCACAAATTGGAAAAATGTAAAATAAAATATGAAATCAGTAAACATGCAGATAAGTGACAAAATGGAGAAAGTTCAAGCAGGATTTTGCAGGAGAGGGAGGCCAGGCCTCAGAAATCTATTGCAATCTTTGTAGACATCACCAAATGCACAGGGAAAAGAAACTCGGCAGATATTGTCTAAATAAGCTACTAAAGTTTTTGATGTTCTCTTCCTAAAAAGACAACAATTTTTCTTGCGACAGGAAAGTCCTCTTGTAGAGTGATACGTGGTTAACAGACAGAAAGCAAAAGGTAGGAATAAATTATTTGTTCTCATAATGGAGGTTGTTACCTGCTGAGATACCTGTTCAGTATAAACGACCTGGAAAAGGTGATGAACGGTGATGTGACAAGGTCTGCCGATGGTTTTTACTGCTCTGAATAACTGTGATGGTAAAATGATGTGAGTGGTGTTTCAAGAGCTGGGTGACTGAACGATAAAATGGCAGATGAAATTCAATGTCAATAAATGCTAAATAATGCACATGAGAAACAACAGCCCTAACTAAAGATATACAGTGATGAGCTCTGATATAGTTATTACGGCTCAGGAAAAAAATTTTGTTTTCATTGTGAGTGCCTCTGTCACAATGTTATCTCAGTGCTCAGCAGCATTCAAAACAGCAAACAGAATGACTGAAATTTTAAGAAAGGATTAGAGAACAACAAAAAAAAAAGCTATTTAAAAAGCTGTCATGTATCCATATCTTAAATACTACATGGAGTCCTGGTTCTACCTGAATTGAGACATAATATTGTAATACTAGGTAAGAACAGTGGCAAAAAGAAAACCCTAAAAATATTCCCCAAATTCTTAAAATAATAACTAGATGATATCACATGAACTTACTGAGCATACATTTTAAAAACATTAGGGGGAAATAATTTTGTACCCAACATAATATGAGACTGTAAAATTCAAACCTACAGGGTACTGTTGATGACTAACATATAAATAGATTTAAAAAGTGATCAAATAAATTAATGGAACAAAAGTCTACCAAAGCCTATTAAGTGTAAAAACAGTGATGTAATTTCAGCTCAGGAATTCCTTAAGTATGAAAGACATTCTAAGAAAGATATCTGTCTCCTGGGACAATTCCATTTTTATACTAAACACTAATGGGGGGGAGTATACTAAAATGTAGGTTATTAAATAAGTGGTTTTATAAACAATCTATAAAAAATATTTTTGAACAAATGAAATGTAGGGTTTGTTTTGTACTAAATGTCAATTGTAAGAAGTGGAAAATTACTTTCCCATGTCTGTGACGTTATGAGATTTTATCTTTGGATTATGGAATCAAGTCTTCACTTTTTCTTGCCTTCCTTAGTCAGGTAAATACCAGTATGTTATAGAAATTTTGCCAGCAGTGACAATATTTTCTAAGAAACTGCAAATGCACATTTCAGATCTGGTAAGAGAGAGATCTCTGACAAGCCAGATGAAGTGTTCAAACTAGTGGGATATTCTGAGAGGATTCTTAATCACTTGTCCTGATGTTATTTCATTTTGTGTAGAAGCTTTATATATTTATTTAGATGATAACTCTGTAATGTGGTGGGATGTGCCTTCACACAAGGTATATGTCATTTCAAAGCCTACTTGGATATTTTACTATGAAATGGAACAAAGTCAATGTGAAGTCTTCAAAGCAAACTACCGAAATCCTACACTTGGATAAAACTTGCTTGAGTTCTTTCACAACTAGCATCCCTCCGACTTTCTTCCTGAAGGAGGTGATTGTCTTCTCCTGTATTGCGTGGTTTAACACTACCTTCTTCCATCTGGCTATAGGATCCTACCTCACCCTCCTCCAGCATTACAGGAACAAGTAGAAGTTTTAAAGTAATATGCCTGCAATAAAGGGTGGAGGAAGCGTGTTTGTCTTTTCATGGGAGTTAAGTCTTTTGTTCTGAAAAGCCTATATGCAGACAGTGGAAAAAAGTACAGCCACTGCCCAAAATAGATATACAATGGTGAGGAATCCATCCCCAAATGCCTACTGGAGTCACATGGTGTAACAAAATAGTAGCACAGGAAAGCAATAATTTGCAATATAATTTGATATACGTACCTTACTCTTATTTTGTATATACTAGTAAACTCTTAACTATCTTATAATACAAATATATGTTGACATTTTCCATACTATATAGCCATATAAAGTATTAATTTCTACTTTATTTGACAACAATACACGTTTACTGTGCTTGTGTGTACATATTGAATGTCTTTGCCCTGTCTTCTGTCTTCTATGCATGTGTAATAACCCTTGCTTATATTGAAACTGTACTATTTTTCTGTTACTTTGTTTGTGTTCGGACAGATCTACCTTAGTAATTTACCTCTGTTTGTATTAATTTCTATTCCACAAGATCCATAACCAGGTTTAGTTTCTAGATTAAAAATAATAATAATAAAAATCAATAAAGGTGTCTGTTTCTGATCAATTCAGGTACTACAGATAGAGGTTTCTGCCCAGCAAAACACATAAGTATGTGCTTAATTTTATACATATATTTTTTTTTTTTCAGTTTAGGATTTAGTTCCCTTTTCAGTACACTTTCCAAAGAATTTGTGACTTTTTCTTCATCTATATTTTAGTAATGCTGGCATTATATTTCTGACTTATCAAATCCATGGTATTTTTTTAAACTCTAATTTATTTAATTCTTGGGATTGAACCTATTTGATCGCTTATTCAACTCTAATATAATTTCAGAGTGTAGTCACCGGTAGTATCTATCTGTTCTAGGCTTCCAGCTAGTGTTATGTGTCTTCTTAACTCATCATTCCTATGTATCTTATATTCATGCTGAGGTCTTGCAGGTCTTCTTGACATGTTTATGAAAAATTCTCAGTGGTAGCAAGAGCTATGCAGTGGAGAAATATTTATATATTCCAAATGTAGAGCAGAACAATATGTCAAGCAGGCAAAGAGTAAGCCTGTGTATTATACTTTACAGAATTTGGACTGTAAACTTCTTCAACTTTAAGAAGTCTTCTTAATTCTTAATAAGAATTATTATCTGTTTCAATTCTTAATAAGAATTATTATCTTATTAATTAAGTGCCTAGTCTTTTGTAGGTATGACTTAAAACAAATTATAAATTATAATATAAGCAATATGTAAGATCTTAAAAGATATACTGACCCTACATTGAAATAGGAGGAAAGGGAGTGAAAATGCAGACAGGACTTTCACATTTTAGCCACAGAAATCACCTAAAATTAGATACACTGACATGGGAGTGGAAGAGAAACAAGTCTGAATATCATGTTAGGAGATGTAGAAGGTGGAAGGAGGTTTATGTAAAGGGCAGAGAAGGTAGATGGTGTAAGCAAGAAATATTTCAGAGAAATCAGAAGAAAAACATCAAGACAAAATATATATCCAAGGTTTTAGACAAAGACTCATCACTAAAGATTCCCTCATCTATTACATTATCTGTTGGCATCAGGCTGTCACAGACTGTTTCATATTAAGGACTGTTTTAACATGTGTCTGTTGTAAAATAGTTGTGGGCTTTAAAACCAAAGCAAAATCAGTGTTCTTTATAGCCTTGTTATGAGGATTCAAAGTTTCTGGAACACTGAAAAATGCTATTGAAAAACAATTAAATTTAATAATCAGACTATTAACCAAGGGTATTTGCTGCATATTACACAGAGACAAATGAAAAAGATTGCAATAGTTTCCAGGAAACATCTGTTAAACAGTGTCAAACTGATGATAAAGAAAATTGAGTTCCCTTTGCAGTTAAGTTTAATCCAGCTGTACCCAGTTATAAAAGAGCTATCAAAGGCAACTATTCATTTGTTGTTAATTCAGAAATGTTATCACTATTAATCCTTAACACCCAAGTCCTAACTTTCTGCCAAGTTTTTGTTTTTCTGAATTGGTGGAAATGTGGATAGATGAGTTGACTTAAGTTCCTCCTTCTAGGGGATAGAGATACATCTTTATTGTCTGCCACTAGAAGAAAAAGATATGGAGCCAGGTTTCATTTTTCTTTGACTTCAAATGAAGAAAAAAAGATACCGTTTCTTAAAAACAGCAGTTTGTGAAAAAAACACAGATGGTTTGTTTTACCTGGCCTTTTAAATATTGATGATTTAAAAGATACATATAAGATTTCACACTGGTGAGCTATTATCTCTTTTTCAATCTGATCCTGTTTCCTGTGAAGTGAATAGAAGAGTTTTAGTTGATGTTACTGAATTTTCATCTCTTAGAATATCCTTTAGATGAGGTGTTTGGGTTTTTTTTTTTTTAGGTATAAGAGGGGCTTTATTTCCTGAAAGTAACTGCTATGTCCATGTCAGTAAACAGTGCAGACCAATGAGAAGAGGTCTATAGAGTGACAGTTGGTACTGAGACCTATGTCCATGCTATATGCATTTCAGAAGGCACTACTTTGGACTGGTTCTAGTCTGGACTTGTGGCCTGAGTGCCCGTTAGCAGTCAAATATGTTTTTTTGATATAGTTTTTCTCCAAAAGAAGTATAGTTGGTAAGCTCTAAGACCTGTCTGCAAAGTGAAATAAAATGCAGTGAGAAGGAATGATCAGGAGACTGTCCTCAGAAGAACATCTGCTACTCAAACTAAAATACTAATGCAAAAGGAACCTGGTATGACTAGTTTATGATAAACTAGATTCTATTAGCTCATGTTGATCCACACCTTTCCCTACAAATAGAAACATTAATTTCAAAGCCAGTATCAGGATGGTAAAATGAACCTCAATCCCCCCTCACTCCCCTGCCTCCAAGGACCTTACTGTGTAGTTCTACACTTCCTCATAGTTCAGTTTGAAGACTTTTTGATTGCCTTGTAGTTCCTTTTCTTCATTGACTTATTGTAGGATTTCTTTTTTTGATTTCTTTGTTTGATGTGGAGAACTTATTCCTGACTTATCTGTTTAACCTATTCCTCTGAGTAACAGAAAACAACTACCTACAATCCTGGCAGTTTCATGTGGTAGAATTGGATTTGGTTTAAGCTGTCCTTTGAAGAAAGTATTTTTTAGTAATAAACTCCTGCCTTTACTTACCATTGGCCAGGATAAGTAAATTTTAATTAACTTCTGAAAACCTAGTTTAGATCTTTATTAGACATAGTTGCCTCTTTTTTGTCTTGAAATAAATTTATTTTTCCATTCCTCTTTCCCATTTTCCTCTCTCAAAACTGATGTTGATAAATGTAACACTATGTCATGGTTTAGCCCCAGCCAGCAACTAAGCACCACCCAGCTGCTCGCTCACTTCCCCTACCCCAATGGGATGCGGGAGAGAATCAGAGGAGTAAGAGTGAGAAACACTCCTGGGTTGAGATAAGAACAGTTTAATCATTGAAATAAAGTAAAATAGTAATGATAATAATAGCAATATAACAATGATAATAATAATAATATACAAAGCAAGTGATGCACAATGCAATTGCTCACCACCCGCCAACTGATACCCAGACAGTTCCCAAGCAGCGATCGCTGCCCCCTGGCCCACTCCCTCCAGTTTATATACTGAGCATGGCATCATATGGTATGGAATAGCCCTTTGGTCAGTTTGGGTCAACTATTCTGGCTGTGCCCCCTCCCCGTTTCTTGTGCATCTGACAGAGCATGGGAAGCTGAAAAGTCCTTGACTAGCATAAGCAGTACTTAGCAACAACTAAAACCTCAGTGTGTTATCAACATTCTTCTCATCCTAAATCCAAACCACAGCACTATGCCTGCTACTAGGAAGAAAATTAACTCTATCCCAGCTGAAACCAGGACACACTAATAACAAATAATATTCTAGAAAGTGAAATAAATAAGTAAGATTTAAACTAATGAAGTAATGAGACACTGTAGTTCCCTAGCATTATAAGACAGCTCAGGCTGGAAGGGACCTCAGGAGGTCTCTCAAAGCTGGGTCAGATGTAAGGTACTGCCAGGCTGCTCAGGGGTTTACCCATCACGGTCTTGAAAACCTCTGAGAATAGAGACTTCACAGCCTCTCTTGACAACCTGTTTCACTGCTTGGCCGTCTTCATGGCAGAAAAAAAAAAATTCCCCTTATATCCACATTGGACATCTCTTGTTTTAACTGGCTCTGCCTTGATGACCTCCTTGTAGGCATTGGTAGGCTGCTATTAGCTGCCTGCCAAAGCTGTCTCTTCTCCAAGCTGAACAAGCAAACTGCCTCAGCCTCTCCTCACAGAGCAAGGGCTCCAGCTCCCTGGCCATCTTGTTGGTCCTCTACTGAACAAATATCAGCTTATTAATGTTTTTTTATTTTTTATATTGGAGGGGGCCCAAATCTGGATGTAGTATTCTAGATTGGTCTAACAAATACAAAGTAAAGGAGAATAATGATTGTCATGGCTGTGAGCACATTCCCTCTTCTAGGAGCTTGACTGAGTCCAAGGTTGACCAAGTCCAACAGCTATTGTGAAGAACGGTAGAAGTGAGGATCTGCCCCTCCTTCCCTGGGAGGTTCCTTTTCAGCTGATGCTTTCACACTTGGCCCCCACCTAAGCAACACGCAGTTGTGCAGCAGCCAGGTCTGCTCCCAGGCTCATACTGCCTTGGTTCTATCCTGATCCTAAACCACTGACATGCTTTCTGGATTGACTTTGGACCTGCCTCAATAAAATGGACTTGCTGTGTGATCACAGAACTTAGGCTGGCTCTAATCACCATCTCCACCCCTATCCTGATCCTGACTTACTGATTCAACTCTCTGACTACTTGTCAGTGAGGTCAGTGCCTTTTCCCACTCTTCTGCTACCCTCAGCTCCCAGCTTGCCCTTCCTCATGGACCGGTCCACCACTTGACAATCACTTCTGTTGAGCTACTGGCTGTGTTTCTGGTGTGCCAGAACACACTTTGGGCTCATGTTCAGCTTGCTGCCTACCAAGATTCCCAGGGTCCTTTTCAGCAGAGGTGCTCCTCAGTGAGTCCCCAGCTTGCACTGTTGCAAAAGGATCTTCTTTTCCAGTTGCAGGACTTTTCATTCATCCTTTTTAAATGTATTGGTTTAATGCAATATCAACACAAACTATTTGCATTATTTCTTAAGACAACAAACATACATAAACTAAATCTTAAACCCTAATATTCTGCAAACAAGCAATTATAAAAAAAGTGTTCATTAAAATGAAAACCCTAAGATGAGAATTATACTCATATATCACACAAAGGAAGCCCAGTTTAATGGAATTCATTTCCGTAACACAAATTGTCTTATGGAAAGTAAACAAATCAAAATGGAACCAGCAGCTGTGGCTCAAAATTACCATTGAACACCAAAAAAAATCATTGAAAATAGTAATTAAGAATGAAAGTCTATTGGCACAGCTGACAAAGCTTCTTGCAATGCTAATATCATGATCAAATGCAAGAAGAATCAGTCACCGCAAACAAATAAGATTATCAAGGCTGCAAATTTTTTTCAATTTTTTCTTAGATTTTTTTTCTTTTCTGTCTTTATTAAACATAAATAACCTAAAATTTGCAGACAATGATACTAAAATATATGTTATTTTTAAACAGAGTGTTATGACAGGAATGTTATGAGTGTTACGACCAGCTTCAGGGTTGGTAGGTTCTAATTCAGCATACTGAAGTTCAACAAGCACCACAGCTTTAATGAGGTAGGGGTATTCATATAGTTAGTATTAAACTGGTTTTTGTTGTACTTTGCAGGGTCAGGCCCTTAATGAAATACACCACTTAAGTCTATAGCAACATAATATTTTGGGTGTGACAAGTATATGTTTCAAAAATACATTGTGCAACAGATTCATTGCTATACTCTTCACGGGAAGAGTCTCCTTCCTTGGCCTTATGACTACAGAATTGCATAGAATATCTCTCTTAACACCTTTTTACATAAACATAGGGTTTGTGTCAATATAAGTATTCATTTTACAACAAACATTAATTTTTCTCGATTCCTCACATACACTTTACTGACTCACAGGTATTAGGAACATAATGACAGTTTCAAATTAAGATATGGATACATGGGATTAGTTGAATGGATGGGGAAGGGACAGAGACACTGCAGTGCTTAACTTTAGTACATTTGGCCCTAAATTCTGAGCATAAGAAGAATTATGCACTTCACAGACAGGATACAAAGATTTATATGCTGAATGGAGAGCTGCAAGCTTCCCAGCAAGAAATGCTAAGAAAATGGTATATGATGAATGAATCTGAGAGCTGAGAATAATGTTTCTGAGAAGATGCCTCTGTTAACAGAGGAAGCAGAACCAGGATTCTTATTTACAGCTCATTTCAAAATGCCAAGCACCCTTTAGGTAGTCTTGAAATCTAAATAAAACAAAATTCTCCTGAACTAGTGTTCTCCTTTTACAACAGCTTGCAAATTAAAGAATTCATCCAGAGAGAGGAAAACCCTAGTCTGTTTTCTTCCTAACTTCAAAGGATACAAATACAGTTCTTAAACCATACAAGCCAGAGGTGCACTCTGCACTCTTGCCTTTGTTGGAAAGCTGATTCACCTGCACACTGCAAGTTTCATGGGGCACAAAGGGACACGACTCTGGAGCTCTGTGTTTAGTGACAATGAGAATTCTCATTGTTCAAGATCCAGTTTCTACATCCAAGATAATTTTTGTAAATTTTATCCAATGTAGATGGATACAGTGTAGTATGCATAGAAAGTGGTGAGATAGCAGATTGGAGCATACTTCCCCCAAATCAGTGTTTTAAGATAGTAAATGACGTAACAGTAATCTACAGTCACATTATTTGTGATATCTCTTTTTTCCTAGCTTCATCAGTCTTGAAGTCTTTCTAATACAGTGGTATAACTTCCAGAGGTAGAGCTGAGAAAACAGTAGCTATTAGTCTACTATATGTAAATGTGGGCACCTATGTCACTCCTTCAACTACATTTTAAAAGTTGTATTACAAATGCTCACATGACAGCTTCAGGCCATAGAACCAGAGTGAACAGAAGTGTCTTTGACAGAGTCAAATACCTGAACTGTGTTACAGAATCACAAAATGTCTGAGGTTGGAAGAGACCTCTGGAGATCATCTTGTGCACCCCCCCGATCAAGGAGGGTCACCTAGAGCAGGTTGCCCGGTACCATATCCAGATGTCTTTTGAATATCTCAAAGAATGGAGACCACAACCACTCTTGGCAACCTGTGCCAGTGCTGTTGCCCTCACAGTCTCCTTATGCTCAGACAGAACAGCCTGTGTTTCAACTTGTGGCCATTGTCTCTTGTCCTGTCACTGGGCACCACTAAAAAGAACCTGGCTTGGTCTTATTTACACCCTCCCTTCAGATGTTTGTACACACTGATAGATCCCCCCTGAGCCTTCTCTTCTCCAGGCTAATCGATCCAGCTCTCTCAGCCTTTCCTCGTAATCTTATGCTCCAGTCCCTTAGTCATCCTAGTGGCCCTCTGCTGGGCTCTCTCCAGTATGTCTATGTCTCTCTTGTACTGGGGAGCCCAGAACTGGAGACAGTACTCAAAGCACTGCCAAATATGAAACTGGAAGTACCTTTTATTGAAGAAAATCATGATAATACCACAATTTGAAATGGTTAATTATTTAATATTCAGATTGTTCAAACCCTGAACTAGGAATGAATGGTATGACTAACCTACCTGGTTTATCAGGTCTGTTTCTGAACTCTTTTTTTCTAAAATATGCCTACCCACCAGCCATTTCAGCAATGAATAGTATCAGGTTTTCAAAAACCTTCAGAGGACTTAATGGTATTTTCCACCTGCCTGACACAATACACTGGAGTCTGCACCACTTGGAGCTGAGAGTTAGGTTAGCTCCATCAGTTCAGGTGTGGCACAAGTTTGGCTCTTCTACTCATCTGAGTGAACTGTAGCGTGCATTTGATCTTCAGAAGTAACTTTGCTACTGGTAGCCTGATTCTGCATGCAAAAGAATGCATAATTTTGACCCAGAATGGAAAGCGTGAACCCTTCTAATCACTGGACAGAACCCTAACAGTACGTCAGAACAGGAGTCAATTCCTTTATGTCAAAGCTTAAGGCAACTTACTTTCGTTAGGCTCCATCCTTCATAATCTATCCTTCCCTTTCATCAGTTCACTTACATGCCCACAATTAGTGTACTTTCTGAAAAGAGAACTTGAACTCCAAACAGTCAACTTAAAAGACTACACAGCAAACACAGGTGAAATTATAATATACTTAAATTAAGACTTTCAAAGGTACTTTTTATTTTTGTTCCTATTCACTGTCTAGAGTGGAAAAGAAAGTTTATTTTCAGTTCAAGTCTTTTAGCTATAAGACACAGGTTTTGTTCAATACATTAATGAAGTCTAAGCTGACATTTCTATGGACAGAAATATCTCCAAACAGCTATAGTGTAATTTCCAAATACATATTTTTTACCACCACAGAAATATCAAAGCAGATGGGATTATTTGGTCACTAGATGTCAGCAGTATGTGGAATTAATGAAGCAAAATCAAGACAAAAGTAGAACTTCCTGTTATAACAAGACAGAGGAACTGCTAACATAGTGAGATTTTCTTTTAATTACCTATTTAGAAAATTATATAACCCTCATCATAATGATAATGCAGTTCATCAGTGAATACAAACATCACTGACCTGCTAAATAAGACAAACCTTAGGTTATGTCCATAAATGTTTTAATATAATTTCAATATATTATTATTTTAATTATTTAATTTGCATCTTAGCATGCCATCATTGTACCCACTCATATGTTGTTCCTGGCAAGAAAGATTTGCCATCCCTAGAAAATTTTCCTGCTATAGCTGCTAAATAAAGAAGCTGTTTTCAATCTTTTTAATGGCTTTGGAAAGTTTTGTGGGTTTATTTTATTTTATTTTGTTTTAATTTTTTTTTTTTTTTTTTTAATTCTTCAAGAGGGACATTTAAAAAGCAACTCCTGTTTGTCCTTCTTATCATACAGTAGGTATAGAACTGTGATGTTCTGTATTTCATTGCGTAACTGCTGTAAGAACAAGAAGCTTTTCTGCATCTGAGATGGTCTGTGTTGTTCCTTTTCTTCTGTTTACACTGAAACCTACAGGTTTATATATTATTACACACTGGTGCATTTTATTAGCTCTCCTAGTTTCTACTGTAGAACATGTTTCTGTGACGTTTCTGCTTCATTTGCCTCTATTAATTCAGGATCTTGACCAAGATAAATCAAGATTAAAATTACTATATCTTGCAGAATATATTATTCCAAATAGAGAAAACTCAGTATTTTTTGTATCATTAAGGTAAGGCACAAATCCTATGTCTGATTTGTACTGTGTGTGCTTTGAGGTGGCTACATGGGCCTATCTCTGCAATATTTGTTTAGTAAGAGACTAACCCTTTAGGCCACACTTAGAGTGAATTTGGACTCAGTGCAAGTGTGACAGGAAGAATTCCAGGTTATTTTTGTGTAGTAGCAAAATCTAAAGTTGAAAACGACTTTCACTTCATATCATGTTCAAAATAACAATGTCAAATCTAAAATTGCAATCATGCAAAAAGGATCCCCCACTGAAATGAATCTACACTACTGTTTCCCATAAGAATAACATACAATATTAATTATTTTGTTCAATTTCTGACACATCCTAGATATGTGTGCATCCACTTAAAAATGAAATAACTCCGCTTTCATCTTTTTTAGCCTTGCAAATACATGTGAGAATGTTCGGCCAATGTATCTATAATCAAGCTTAGGCCAGTGAATACGAAGCCAGATGGCAAATGAGTAGAGTCTCACTATAAGTAGTGTGGTACTCTTTCTGCAACAATGAGACTTTTTATCTGTGTAATGAAAAATTACTCAGTATCAGTGAAAGTGAAAATTAAACGATGTCAACCTTCATGATACTTTGCAAACAGGGAAACAATGCTGTATTTATGGCAATTACTCAAAAGAACACATTTTATTTGCGCTAATTCTACCACCAGGAAACTTTTACCACCTTCTGACTGCTTGCCATGATATTTTTGTAATAAGGTTATTCTTTAGATTTCAGCCAGTAAAAAAATGTCCAAGAAATGATAAAATCATAGAATCAAGATTCTATGATTTTATCATTTCTTGGACTTTTTTTTTCTCTGTTGTCACCACCCTTCTGTTGGTCTTCACGATTTGAAGCCAAGGGTCATATAGTACTTAAAAACAGACTGCATAGTATGCCTAACAAAATGATAATTCCATGGCCTATAGCAACAATACATGTTCTCTTATGGTTACGGATATGAAGAGAATAAAAGGAGTAAGCTCCAGATATATCCTAAGGAAATGTTTTTTAACCTATCCAGTTCATTTATATATTTACGTTTTGAATAATACAGTATTTTGTAAGGGTAAAATTTTTTTAATATCTATTAAAATAGACAGGAACATTTTTGAGACACTGGGATATGAAGAAAATAATAAAAAATGGGGAACATCTATATACATGAACAATGTTTTATGAAAAAGCAGAAACAGCTTCTGCTCCCATTTAAACTAGAAAGGGTTTGGGTTTTGCCTTCAGTGGCTGTTGCATTAGAACCAGTGTGACCTTGTTAGATCTCAGTTCTTTTTTGTGCTTGTCTAATACTGATAAACCTTCTTCTTGGTCACCATTAATTTTAACTAAAACAACAAACTGTATAAAATAACAGGGTGAAACATGCACATAGAAGTTAATGCTGTCACTGGCAAGAATCTAGTTTTTTTGAGCAGCCTTCTAATATGAAACTGAAATTATGAGGCAATGAAAAGGAAAAAATGTGGAGAGAGGTCTTGATTTCAGATATAAAAAGACAGGCATAAACAATGATATAGAAAGGAAAGATTTAAAAATATTTAACAAGCCTTTCTTATGTCTGTCTTCAAAGATGGTTTTCCTAACATAAACCTGCTGGAGCAACAGTAATATTAATGATAAAAAGAAAAATTTTGTTGTAATTCTCTGTATTTTAACATAAGTATAACATACCAAGTAAATTAAACTCCTTAATCATCTTCTGTATTTTCCAATTTTATCTAAAGATTGCACTGTTGTTCATCTATAATATTCATCCCATAAATAAAATCATTAATCACCTTGGCATCCTGAAAAAGGGGTTACATTTTATTTCTTCTGATTTCTAGGGTACCAAACCTGAGGAAGATATTAGTTTTTAATAATTCTGATCCACTGATCTGGACCTACCATGCTAAATATACAGGTGCTCCTCCTTCAGTAAATTTCAGTGTAATGCAAACAAAGAAGACATTCACAATTCAATGTTGTTTTAAATATCATATAACATAGGGTATGTTTTCCCCCAATAGGATTAACACTGAATGAAAAGTGAAAGATGTTCATACTGACAAATTCTAAAATTTAATTACCTGTGTTATGAAATAGATTCCATAGGCTTCTTCTGCAGTTTGTGGAGAAAGACAAAATCCTTCACAAAACAATTCAGTGCACATACGTTAGGTTCCTGATCTGAAACATTCTGTAGAGAAGCTACCGACTGTACAAGTAAAAAGAATGTAGAGATACTGGCCAGCTAACTTCTGTCCCTAATGTTAGGTATTATGAATAGCAACCAAATTTTTCTCTTAGGGAACTATCTCTTTCCGCTGCTCTGCTCTTCAATTTATTAAGTCTTGCTGATCATGGAAAATTCAGATGTTGATGGGTCATACAGAACCCTAGAAGACTTCCGTGACACAACTGAAGGAATATTGAAGCTATGTTAATTTCAGCAGCCTTTATCTTGGTATTTCAGGCAGAAAAAAAATCAGAAGCACCCAGGTTTTTGCTGAGTTACTTCTATTTCAGAACTCAGGATCCTGAAGCTTTTTGGGAATGTTTAAAGAGCATATGTAAAATACAAAAGATCTTCCATGCATTTAGGTTCTTTTCTAGATGAAGATAGAGGGATGATCAGAAAGCTTTTAGCTTTCAAGAAGGAACTACTACAATTTCTAATGCTAATTTATTTTGCTGCTAACAGCGATTGAGTAGAACTAACATACAGAATAGTCATATGCATAAATCAGTAATACTTTCATCTGTATTAATGAGTTTCATTTTCTTTATTAAAACACAAAGAACTCACTGAACAGCATGCCTGGAAAAGCATGTTTATCTTCTTTGTACATTGATTACTACTTATTGTATCTAAAGACATACAGAATTAGAAAGTGAGGGCTATTGTATGTAGATATTTATTCTATAACTGATCGTGGTGGGTTGGCCTTGGCTAACAGCCAAACTCCCACCCAGCCACTTGCTCACTTCCTCCCTCGATGGGACAGGAGAAGAAAATAGGAAGATCCAGAAAGCTTGAGGGTTGATATAAAGACAAGGAGATCACTTACCAGTTAGTGTCATAGACAAAACAGTCTCAACCTGAGGAAAACTAGGTTAATTTATTGCAAATTAAAATAAAAATGTAGTTAGCAGTTCAGTTAGTGGGAAACAAAAAGATAGACATTAAATCAACACCTTTCCTTCACCCTTCCCAGGTTCAAATTCAGTCCTTTACTCCAGACTCCCCTACCCCCCAACCAGTGCAGTGGGTTGGGGAGTGTTATGGTCAATACATAGTAGTTTCTCTCTGCTGCTACTTTCCTCTCACAATTTCCTCTGCTCCAGCGTGGGCTCCCCACAAGTGGCAGTTCCTTTGGGAATATCCATCTGCTCCAGCGTGGTCCTCTCCATGAGCTGCAGGGGATATCTACTCCAGCACCATGGAGCACCTCCTACTTCTGCTCTGACCGTGGTGTTCCCTTTGTTCCTTTTCACTCTTTTTGTTCTCTCCCCCTCTCTCCACCCAGCACTTTCTTAAATATGTTTTCAGAGAGGTGCCACACACTTGACCCTGCATTGGATCTGTTTTGGAGCCAGGTAGAGCCAACTGTGTCCAGCACACGGCAACCCCTGGTCTCTTCTCACAGAGGCAACACCCACAGTCACCATGGTACCAAAACCTTGTCATATAGAGCCAATACACTAAGAAAGAAGTAACTGCAGCAGAAAAGCAAGCTAAGTCAATTAAGTAGGTTTCTTAAGTGTCCTAGGTGCTGTATTTAAAAGAAAGAAAAGCAAAAGCCACCTGAATACTCTCTCTCTCAAGCCTCTTTCTTAATTTTGCAATTTACATGCAATGAAAAAAAATTAATTTCTTATTATCGGAATTCCCTATTGAATTGTTTCAGATTTTTGGTCTTTGAAATTTTTTTTTTTAATATTCAAAGTGATAATATTTAATGTAGGATCTGATGCATCTCTTGCCTTCAAAGTGTAAATAATTTGCAGTGACCTCTCTATATCTGACATCTGATTCAGATTTGTTGCACTTCCAAAAACTCCAGGGATAAGCACATCTACGGAAAATATACCAGTGAGTTTCAGATTGTTTTATTATTATTATTCCTGTGGAGACTTCCAATATTTGGTTTTTTTTTGTTTTGTTTTGTTTGGGTTTTTTTGTGTGGTTTTTTTTTTAAAGTAAACTAAAGCCAGCTTAAGAAATACACTTGCCCAATTTCAGCAGATAGAGAAATCACTTTGCTCACTTCTGACACAATTGCTTACAATTTACAGTATGTGACTTCATATTGCAATCTAAAAATTATTACCAGTAGAAGTGGAAATACACTGTTTGTACCTCAAACAGTGCAGACACAGTTTTCAGTAGTATTATGGCATCAAACCAGTCTAATTGAAGAAAAGATCTACCTCCAGAACAAAATGGAAGAATGTTCATAGTTCCAGGAAATTCAAAAGGCATGCTAGCATATTTGGGATTATGGACATTGGAAAAGGAATTCTTGTATACACTCTGTGCTGGTACTTTATGATTTCTATCCTACATGAGTAGATTAATTCTACATTTTCTTTCAGCCTCATAAAAATGTACCACCTAAGCATAATGCTCAGTATGTGTGTACCTTTTTGAAAAATGTGACAAACTTTTCCATGGCAACATTCTCTGAAAGAAAAGACATCAGTCTCAATACTAGGTACTGTACTGGTTATATTGAAGAAAAGATTTTCCCTTAAGTAAAGAAGAGGAAACAAAAATATTAATTTCACAGTCTGGGGCTTGATTCTCGCATTGTCTTGTATTGCAGGTTACCTGCTAACACCTGTATGAAGTGGGTATCAAGTACCACCATGCTGAGCTAGTAGCTCTTTATACTCCCTTTGCCAGGTGTGAATGACTACAGTATCTTTAGATTCTAGTTTTCATTTCTGGGGGAAAGAAAAAAAGTCACTGATTCCTATCAGCTAGCAATTAGATATCGCTGCAATCCATAGTTTGGTTGCTATAGCTACCAGTTACCTGCTAAGGACTGTTGTCCTTTTCCTAGGATTTCCTTAGAAAATAAACATACCTAGTGAAATATTTGGGGTTTTGAGGACCACGTTTCTAAATAACAAGAAAATCTTCATTATCAAAAAATTCTGGTGTCAAGTGGTTATTTAAAATTTAGAAATAAAACTGACCTGGCAGACCAACTTGCAGCAGTTGAAAGCTTTTAAATCTGGTTTACAAAGTCTAGCAGCATAGTAGTTTGTGAGCTGAGGCACACAGAAGCAGATTTAGGGTTTAGTAATGAGAGCAAGGAAGCAGGGTCCTAGGTCAGGACAGAAGGTGCTGTAAAACAAGAAGAACCCACATCATAGCAATGATTTTGATTTCTGTGACCCTGACACAAACGGCAGCACAGTCTGGCATTAGAACACTGCTTTGAACAGTGGCCTCCCAGCCTGCTAGGGGCTTCCAGCCCTAGCTTTTATGAGCAGCATCTGATAAATAACCTGCCCTTACCTGGAGAATCAAATCTGACTATTTAATAACCTCTGGGCTCCTCAAACCCCAAGACGGTAACCTGGCTGGAAATTGTCACTTCTCAATTAATTGGCTAATATTCCTTCTAATAATAAATTTACATGTATTTATACAAACATCTTAACTCTATTTCTTTTTTCCTGCTTTATCTTCTCAATATCCCTTGTGTCTTGACTACCTAATCAGGCAAAATCTTAGTTCCCACAACTGAGCAATTATATACTATGTGTGAATACATATATATACGATTGCACAAGTAAGCAGAGATTATGGGCCAGACCTTTGTATTACATACTGAATTGCTGACACCATTTCACCTAGGTAAACATCTTGCCAGTTAGCTGCTGAATGTGTAAGCCAGATAATTATGCTTACATTTTTTATTTAAAAAAAAAAATCAAAACCCCAACCAAAACCCCAATGAAACCCACTACTCCCAAAATAATAATAAATAAATCAGACACCATTGGTGCAACTCTGGGAACAGTTGAAGTAGAAAAAAATATAAAAATGAAATATAGAAAAAGCTGTTTCTGATGAGGGAACAGGTCATATAAAGGAAATGTTTCAGGTGCTGCACAGCAGCAAGAAGCAAGTTTTTTTCTGGGAGAAGGTGTGCACAGTACATATAATTAATTATGTGTTAAAGATGAAAGACATTGCATATAATAAAATATGGCAGCTCTAGCTAATCTAATGAATCAAAATAAGTTTATAGCCAGGCTCTCCTGGAAATTAAGAATTAACAGTCTCAATGCATAACACTTTAAAAAAAGCTTTTTCCTCTGATTCTTATACAAGTAGTTAAGAACTGTGGGAATCTGATTATTTCTTTATTGAGATATCTGGCTAAAATCCTGATTAAAAGACCAAGTTTCAAGAGTTCAGGTTCCAAATTAAGGTGTCATCAGCAACATTAAGTTTGATGGAGAGGGTCAGTTCCTGTATTTCATTTTGGTGTTTGGAGTGGACTATAAATGTAAGATCTTATATTCCTCTTTATCCATAAAGGAGTATTCTCTGATATCACTAAAAGATTTGAAGAAAGAATATGGGTAAAATATGACAGTCTGTATAATTTTGTTAATGAATTAATGTTTCTTTTTCATACATAACATTCTATTTATAAATATTTTTTTAAAAAAATCAAGTTTTTCCTACTATGACCATGATGTGAAAATAAGCTTCAGAATTTCATATGGATAATTCTACCTTTTGCAGTGTTTATTAGTTATCCCTTAAATTTTGTGATTCAGTTGATTATTTACAACTATTCCAGTCTTTGGATTAGTCACACACTGGTTGCACATCAAGAAATTTATGCTTAAAGTATACTTAGCTAATTCATATTTCTTTGTAATATTCCTTGATGAATGACTGTTAAATATCTATTTTAGAAAACCTTACCCATTGAAAAATCTAAGTTACATAAACAAAATAATTCTGGTATTGGTTTTTACAATAATGGAGATTCTTTAGCTTACTTCAGGTCACTTCTTATCTAAAAAATGCAAGAGAAATCAGAATTAGATTTAATAACTACTAATCCCTTCACCTCTTTATCATTCTCTGTGCTTCTATATGTACACATGTATGTAAAACACAAAAACCTGGGACCTTTAGATTTCCTTTTTGTTCTGCTAAATTTTGTCTTTGCATATGATGGCATTTGTGTGAATTATATTGTATATGCTCAATTCATTGAAACAATGACAATTGAAAATTTTCAACATATTAATGTAACTGTGTGAACTATTTTTATAAGTAAATGGCTGCTCCAATGGTCAGGATCATTTTCAGGAGCAATTTTCTTTTTCTATGTCTCTACGTCTCTAAAAGTTTGGCTATTATTTTTAATAGCAGAGATGTTAGCCCATGCTTTCAGTATATACTATGCAGGGTATTAAGTCATGACCACAGATAAACACCAATTTTATGACATTCCTATTCACTTTAAGGGTGAGCAATGACATAGACTGTGAGTTGATTAAACATTGGGAAAGTGATATTTGTTTTCACTTGTATTGATTTTTCAGTAAACCCCACAAGACCATTGCACCATAACATGCACTAGCATGTAAAGAGAAGGTTCAACTGCTTCCATCTAAAAGTTATGTTCCCTAAGTTATTTTTGGTATTGTGATGCAAACAATTACACTGATATTTGTGTCCATGATGACCATTTGTGTCCAAGGTAACACAGTTTTTATCTTAAATATTCTTTTTTTTTTCTATATGAAGACAGAGGAGGACAACCCTTAACTCTTTTCTTAGATATATTTTCCCTCTGAACCAAGAGAATAATTTGATTAAATCTAGACTTTTCAGCTCAATTACCAGCTGAAAAAGTCAGTTTCTGGTATTACAGCTCTTCAATAGTCCGATTCTTCCATTCTGATGCCTCAGAAAAAAAAATGCATTTGAAAGACACAATAAATTGTCTAGCCTTCTTTTCCTCGGAAATCAAGGGAATTTGAATGTAATAAATTTAAATGATATTTGAATCTTTTTCATGAACAGAAAAGAGAGTAACTCATATGATGAAGACAGAGGGACATAGTTACTGCAGGTTTGAGTACATACATGCTATTTAAATTGGGTAAGTTATACCTATTTACATCTAAAATTAATTTGGCCCAGAAAGCATTAGTACACTTTAATATAATGCAGATGAAAAACTGCTCCTGTTGTTCAGCAAATATGGGTGGTAGACACTTCACTTTACTCATATTTCTTCTTTCTCCCTTAGTCTAGCACCTGACTGTGACATGAATACTAGATTTGCATGAGTAATGTAAGTTGAGTTTTTCCTGGGCAAAATGCATAACATACACTATGTCAGGTACTTTGGCTTTTAAAAGTATCTTGCTTCACCTACAAAAAAGAGACAAGACAGAGAAATCCTATGAAATCATTAAAAATCCAAATTTTATAGAAAATAAATCCAGTATTCAAAATATTACTGGAAACTTTTTGGATAATTTTAGCAAGCTATGAAAATTTTGTAGCCAAATACTTTTGTCCTCTACAAATCCTATTAAATATTTAGTCTTTTAGAGAGAGGTTTGTGGAGAAATTTTGGTGAGGGTGAGAGTCAGACTCTGGATCTCTCCACCACTCTTCCAGAACCTACTCATTGTATCTGTTACCGTGTTAATTAAAAAAAACCATGGTCTGATATATCTAGTATGTACATTACCTCAATAATTGATCAAAACATCAAGTGAGCCCACAGGTTGATTTCTTAGCTTCCTTGTGAAGAACTGGGATATTTATGCACGATTTGACATGTGGCTATGTGACTTTTTTGTATACTGTTCTTCTGTGGCCCCGTTTCTTGAGATGGGAAGATGGTTTCAGCACCAGAATTGCCAAATGTGCTGCTTCGTAGGTTTTTCATACCCTTGAAAGAGAAGCATGATTTTCTTAGTAATAAACTCCATCTTGTCTTTTATAATACTCTTCACCAGGGTACTAAACTTAAGGCTCCCCAAGTGTGTTACATGGGATAATTTAGCTGCTTTATAAAATCTTACACAATGGCAAAGTCTAGTAAGCTCAGCTTTTCACACTATTTGCTCAATTTAGGTTTCAGGAAATATTTCTTGTAGGTCTGTTTCATCTCTTTATATTTAGTCATTGCTATCCCATAAAAGACTAGCTCCTGTAGGGTTTTTTTTTTTTTCTTTAACCCCATCTAAAGCAAACTGCATTACTCACAAGAGGGGAATGAAAATCTCATGAGATTTTCCACTGATATGCAGCTTAACCACAAAACTAAACTGGGCCAAAGCACATGACTATGTATTATGTGAGTGTGCAATTATCTATACTGGTGAACTATTATTGTTCTCCCTGAAGGAGACTCCTGCCTGTAACAGCAGCACTCTTCCAAATAATTATCAGGAATAGGTTATGGATAATTCCAAATGGATAGTTCATTTTGTATGGAAGAGAGGAGGAGAAGAGAGGTTGGCCATACTGATGTTAAGAGAAAGTACTGCAACATTGAATAAATGTGCAAATACAACTAGTTAACTGTGACTGTCATCACCTTAACTATGTAGCTATTATATTTCGATCCCTTTTCTAATTTTTTATTCTCCTTTTATATATAGTTTTTAATAATACTTCTTGAAGTAGTGTCTTTATTCTGTATCTGTACAGCTTCCATAACACATGGAATCTCTTCCTGAAGATGTACAAGAACTATAGCTCTATAACATAGATGTCTGCTTTTTTTGCTTGTTTGGTTGATTGGTTGTTTTCTTGTTTTTTTTTTGTTTGTTTGTTTGTTTTTTGTTTTGGGTTTTTTGGTTGTTTTTTTTTTTGTGTAAGACAAAAGCCATATTTTCTAACCCAGCACAATTTTTCTGACAGTATTCAGAAAAGAATTCTTAGGGAAAGATGGTAAGAAGCAGAGTGATTCTTTTCCAGGGAGCACCTTCTGCTAGTGTGTAGTATTCAGTGGACTTCTTGAGACAGAAACTGCAGCAGTCTTCTCATGTATCAGTTACTGCTGGACCTGTCCTACACAAGGGCATCTCCTACCTAAGTGAATGTTATTTATATTCATGGCCTCTGCAAAATTTAGTGACAATGTTCCACAAATTGATGACACACTGAGCGGGGAGTCCAAAAATCACGAGACTTCCTTGTTTTATATTTTCTTATTTCTTCATTTTCTCTTTAGTTCCTTCAATGTAATAACATAATATGTAACCAATGAAAAAATATTTACTGATCCATGCTCTCCAAGTTTACAAACCGCAACCATGTTTCTTATCCTTTCTCTTTTTTTCAAGACAAGAAATTGACATTTACCTAATTTCTTTTTTTTTAAGAAATAATTTCATGCTTTTGATCATCTCTGATGCCTTTCGCTGTACATTTTCAAATGTTATTATATAATTCTGAGGACCAAGGAGAAAAACTATATTAAATCTTTACAATGCGTGTGCATACCAAATTAAAATAGTGCTATACAGTTTTTCTCTGTGCTTTCCTAGTAATCGCTAATGTCCTATTTATTATTTTGACAGCTACTGAATCTTGACCATTTTAAAAGATATTGAATCCTGAAGTTTTCTAAAAATTATCCTCACTAATCCCGACATCTTCTTATTGTGTAATAGATAACTTAAAACCTGTAATCGAATTTCAGCAGTCATTTTATCATCTAGCTATACATAAAGTATCATGAAATCTTTTTGTATTTCACCTGTTTGCTGTTAGCTTTGTATTTGATTCTTTTTTAATAATTTAATAACGTGCAAATTTTGTTGCTTCAGTATTCAAACTCTTTTCCAGCTCCCGCCTGTACATATAATATATGAGCCTGTGTAGGAACAGTACAGATCCCTGGATGACCTGATATAGTCATCACCCATACCAATCACTGTGAAGATTTTTCTCTAACCTGTTTTCTATCTTTCAAACATATCTTTTAAAACAGAGGTGACCCACTCTTTTGAGAGCTTTGAGCTTTGTTTCTCTCAAAGATGGTTCCTGTGAGATTTTTTTTTTTTTTTTTAAATTCAGAAAAATTCAAGTCATACGTTTTGCTTGCTCTGCATGTTTCCTTGCCATGGTACCTGTATCTCATGCATTTGCATTGCAGCACAACAGCTTTTCCCCTAGTTCTTGACCTATGTGCCAGACATAGGTTTCTGACTGGACCTATGATCATCTGTAAGTAATGTGCAGAGGAACCCATCAGAGAAAATTCATAATGTTCCAAGTGCTGGAGTAACAGTGCAAGATAAGACCTTCAGAGCTCCCACCTCTCCACAGGCTCATTCCCAAGCAACTGTGTAATGTCTTATGTTCTCTCCATGGTAACTGATTCATCAGAATTTACTGTAGCCACTGGCATCACATAGATCAGTATTCTGAATCCCATATGTTGATATTCAAAGTAATTGAGAGTCCTGAATACATGCACAGAAAATTGATACCCCAAAATATTGTAACTATACTTTTTTTGATGTGGATTTCTTTATTCTATCTCTGTGAACTACATAGGAGAATACCTTTATCATACAGTCCCACATCCATATGTTTATTAAATCACTTTCATAGCAAAAGATGTATTTTGAATGGTTAAAATATTTCCTCTCCATCTTGTACTAATCTTCCAGTATAGTCTAGCACAGCATGGCATAGGTTTCTGAATGTCACATGCTCTCCTTGGATTTATCTTTGACCAGACTATTAATAATTATGAAGGAATCATGAATGAAGAATGGTATTTATCTTTCGGCTACCACATTATCTTGACCCACAGTGCCACAGATAGTGTTGTCTGTGTTTCATTTTGGGCCTTCCATATTCACCTGTCTCAAGGTCAACAGGATGATACAATAATGAGAAAGTAGAACAAGCACTGTCTAACGGAAATAGCACTTCATAAAAAGCTGTGATGGCAACTCTACAAAGACAGCAAAGGAATGCAGCTTTTTAGTGAGCACTACCTGACAGATTCAATAATCAGGGGAAAGCCTTAATTGATGACATTTCATTAGCATAATGAGTTGAAGCTGGGAAAAGAGTCTCTTATTAATTAATCAAACAAAGCACGAACTGTTTCAGTCCCTTACTCTCTGCCATTTTCCATTAATCATAAGACTGTATTAAACTCATTTGAATTCACTAGGTGTTGAGTATTTCTGTGGGAAAAGTATTGGCAGAGTGGCATGCTCAAGTGAACACACTTATGCAGGTATGAAACACATCAGAAATTCATGTTTGTGAACTTAAACTCTCATCTCTGCTGGAAGTGCTGATAATATTTCTTCAAAAACCACTGGACCTCAGTAGCCACTGGTATATAGATGAAAGCTGCCTCCTCTCTAACAATCTGTTACCTGGCTGCAGGTGTTTAATCCATCAGGGCGAATTTTTAGTACAGCATGGAATGCAGTGGCTATGCTGATTGCTGTCAGAATAATTTCTTTACAACACAGTTTGCCATGCATTAGACAATTTTCCTTATTATTCCCAGCAGTATTTTCTCTGTATTTTGCTTTGCATTTTAAATACCTAAAGAAAAGAAAAACAGGGCTATTCAAGAGCTCAGGAGGGCTCAAGTTCTTCTTTTTTATTGTTACATTGCTTATTTTCTGGAGAACATTTGTAGGCAGTGATGGCGACTGCCTCAGTAAATTTTCAGTAGTTTGGAAAATGGGGATAAATCAGGAATCTTCCATGTTCTAAGTAGAAAGATATTTTTCCTTTCCACCTGTATGGTACCTTTCCGGGTGAGGTGGGGTGTTGGGGGGGAAAGTATCTAAAGGTCAAATAGAAGCAGCCAGAAAAGTTTATTTCTTTATAGTAGTGCTTATGTTGGAGAGACCTATTTCCAAATGCTGCATATTCAGTTTCTACAACTTTTATTATCAAATATGTCACCAACTTTGTAAAAGACAGAGGTCCTTCTCTCATGCAGCTGGTTATTCTAATCATAAGCTAGAGAATCATGTTCCTTCCCCATGAATCAAGAACTCAAGTACTTTCTTAAAACTGGCTCAGCTTCAGTAAAACTGCGAATAACTTTATGCAGAGACCCCTTTGCAGTTTAGGCTCACACAAAAGTTTCATTGGATATTTACTGTTGAGGAGGGGATTGAAGCAAGGTCAAATACAACCAGACTACCTGCTAGTTAATTTATATGTTTTAGAGGAAAAAGACCGATTACAGCAGATAACAAACTCTGAAGACAAACTGATAAAGAAATGGGTTTTTTTCATACACTAGCATCAATTAATTTAATATCGATGGGATTGGTTTAGTAGATAAACATGTTCTGCACTAGCTAAGTTTGTTTTCAGTGGTAAGGTTGATGCACTGCAGTATAGAACAATATAAAAATTGCAGTGCTGCACACTTTTCTGCTTTTTGTTTTATTACCTAAGCTTTTATGATTTTTTTTCTAGTGTTAGAAACAATACATTTTTATTAAAGCTTTCATAGTCATTGCAGAATTGCATTTTTTTCCTTAGTTTCAAAATTTTTATGTTAAATTTGAAACTTATTGTACTACAACTTCAGATTATATGTCTGTTTCTCTATATTCATATGTATAACATTCTCGCAATTCACACAGAGATGAATGATATTCACACAACCAGTGTGCAACACCTTTTTCAGTTGTACCATCAGTGGAAGTGAAGCAAGAGTGCAAAATTGATCAACAGACTTAACACTTTCAGCTATGGATAAAAAAGTGAATCAAGGACAAATTAATACCTTATTCAAACTTTGCATGCATTTAACATGGTCCTTAATCTGGTTGAGGTTCCTGAATAAGGTCTATGTATGATTTAAAATCTGCTTTGCTTAGTATGTATCTAAGATACAGATAATAAAAAATACAGATGTTTTTTCTCCTAATGATGTAGCGTAAGAGAGCATGTACTCCATTTTTCTTTATTTATTTACATAACATTTTATGCTCTGTAATAACACATCTGAGAAAAAAGAAAGCTTCATTTTAAAAAACTGAAGTTCATTTATCTTTCAATATTATCAATAGAATTGGGCAATTTTTAGTCACCTCTAAAGCCCTGTCCATCTAATATCTTGGGGTTAAGATTTTTTATTTTTGTTTTCTTGAGCTGCATAAGAAGAGAGTACATATGAATTTTTCTGAATATTTCTACTGCAAGATAATTAAAAATGTGTCAAAACTTGATAATTCAATATCCAACTTATTCTAGTATGAGATGATTAAATATTCATACTTTGTAAATAAGGGTTGGTACTACCAATGAATACTATAGAAAGCAATACTGACAGGAATGTGAATATTTTAGGACTTAAAACTACTTCCTGAAAAATTCTTTTCTAAAGGTAGTTCCAACCCTTGTGGAATCTGTGGAGGACTACAATAGGACAAAAGTCATGTGACCAAAGAAAAAAGCCTATGATTGCTTCATTTGAGCAACAGATTTCCCTGAGAATGCAGGAAGGTTATGTGGCCATTTTGTAACAGGGAGTTGCAGATATCTTCCATCTGGATGAGCTGCACTAATGGCTATATTCCAACCCCAGCCTAAGCACAGCTTGTAAAAATGCTGCCAATTTAAATTCAAAAGTAGATTACTGAGACCTTGTTGAAGTGAAAAGCTGTAAGGAAATAAAACATAGAATGAAATTAGCCAGACAAGAGTGGCAGATGTTTATAGAGTCCTTCCAGTTAAAGTTCTTGATCATACCCAGTTAGGTGGGTTATATGTTTCCCTGCTTGCGACTGATTGTTAGTGCATACAACCACTGAGGTGTGTACAGAAAACTGACAACAAACTACAAAAGGTTTTTCCCCCTATTTTATTCCAGTGATGTCTGCCAGTTCCTAAGTAAAGGAACATCTAATTTGTGGCCTTTGTTGTAACAGATAAGCACAATCCACAGAAAACTTTTTGGAAAGACCTGATTTCATAGGTGTGGTGTGAATATGGACATGGAAGTAAATAGGCTGGAAAAAAAGTAGAATGAAAATCCTATTGAGTTGTACTTGAATCAAGATTTAGGGCTCTTGCATGTATTTACTGGCAGAAAGTCAGGCAACTCATGAAGCTTTCCTAACTATGGATAGTGGGTGTCTACTCAAGGACTAAGCTTTCAGGCTAAATCCCTTTTGTAGATTTAGCCCACAGTGAGCTGTTACATTTTAATTGTCCCTGTGAAGTACTATACTACTCATTTGTTTGTAAGGCATGTTGTTGCAGTGAAAGAAATTCATAGTTCCAGATGTAACCTTATATTTTGCTATTTCTCGTAGGAACTTATTTGGAATTATTCTTGCAGCCTTTCTCAATGGGCTTTTATGAAAATACCATCTGTACAGTTGGCTTTCACACTAAATATAAATGCAGGCACTAAAGAAAAAAAACAAATATAGTTAAAAACAAGTGTTGCCAAGAGGTCTAATTAGAGAAAGAAAAAAAAATGAATATGTATTATCCCCAAATCTGCACATCCTATAGCATGTTCTAACATATGCAATGCAGATTGCTGAAAACAGTGCAAGATATCAGAAATAAACATTTTGATATCAGAGTGTGCTGGTTTTGGCTATTTAGTTCAGGAATTTCTGAGAAAAGAGATACAGTTGGGGAATCACTAGATTTGATATTACAGGTTACATTTCTTGTCACATAGAGTATGAATATCTGGGCAATATATATGAATGTAGGTGAATTTCTCTGTGTTTGCACTGTATTATATCCCAGGAACTTGATTAATATTTATAGGCAGTAATCAAAGATAACTTGTGGGGGAGGGATTATTCCTGAAGCATCCCTCTACTAGAATAAATAATCACTTGAATATTTTCATGCAGTATAGAAATAGTTAACTGTGCATTTTAAGAATGACAAAGTAAAGCTTAAATGTTACAAGCATAAATTTATTTTCAAACTGCAATATTTCAACTTCTCATAATAAAAATAGTTTTGATAAGTTAATTTGTAAGATTTTAGTCTAGTGATAGAAAATTAACTTCTTGGAAGATTCAATTTTAAATATGTCTTTATGATGGATTTAATTTATTTTCTGAATGTACAATGTTAGGTTATTTATTGCTGTTACAAACTAAATTCTCATTATACATTTTCTACAGAATGTATGATATGTGATAAAACATTTGAGAATAAGATTTGTTTAAAGCAGCACAATAATTTTAAACGAGTCTTTTAGAAGTCAAATTAAGAAAAAAAATATTAACTTGCTTCTTAAACAAACTCCTTATCATAACAAAAAAATTCTAATATTTCACATGCAAATATATTGAATTAAAGAATATCATAGGTGAATGTGAGAATAGTTCTAATAGTCTGTTTACAAAAACAGAATTAAAAATTTTTACTTAGTAGTTTGATTAATACAGTCTGGTTTGAATTCAGCAATAAAACCCCAACGAACAAAAACCAAACAGGTGTAAGCTTGTATTTTACTTGAGGTTTAGTGCTCTGCTGAACCTGTACATCTTTCATGAAAATAACACTTGTCAAAGTCAGAGGAGCATTTTCAAGATCTATTTTGTTTGCAAAAATTAAAAGCTGTTCCTGAAATTTTCTATATGATACTTGCATTCAACAATTTATCATAAGATGTTGACTGAAATAGACATATATTCTAGTTTTTCACAAAAGTTATAGGTGTTCAGAAATGTTGTGGAACCTCTGGTTCTACAACTGCAAGTTATTTTTGAAAGCTGAAAAAAACCCAAAGGCTTCTATATTAAATCACTGCACAAAAAATATTTCTGTGTAGGTTGTACTCATTCCTAAAACATAATTGATAGCAAGATTTATGGTCCTGAGAAGCCTACATCTATAAATATAGGCAAATTAATATATATTTTATCATAAGAAATCATTTCTGAACTGGATGCAAGATGACAGCTATTTCCACTTGATAAAAAAAACTAGGAAATATTTAATACACCATATAAGCTCTTTTTTCCTGGTTAGCATTTAAAATTTTCCTAAAACAAAGTATTGCTAAGTTTTAGTTTAACTAAACTCTGATGATAAATGTGATTGATAAACTATACAGAGTATTTCCATGTGGGCAGTTTACTCCATGGGCCAAAAAAAGGATGAGGACAGAAAAAGCAGATAATTTTATCAAAAAAAAAAAAGATGTACATGACTTGTGCATCACATCTAGTGAACTTGATAAAAATGACAAAGATTATTTGAAATATAAATTAATAAAAGCAAGTAATTATTTTTATTACTTACACAGAGTGAAATGCCCCATGAAAATCCCATTTGTAATCTGACCAGAATCTATGCCAGACTTTTTTGTGACTTGTCAACATTTCTGCGTGACTTCAACATATAAGTTTGCAGCAGCTGTTGCCTGTTATCACTGTGCTTAGTAAGACAGGCAACTGAAAAAGTTGCCTCACAAATATTTCTAATGTAAATTTAGCAGTGCTTGCATTTATTTTTGGTTGTTATTGTGATAACCACTTACCAGGATTATATTAGCTTGATTTTACCCAGGTTGTGTACTCCTAGATTTTTTTTGCCATCTGGTTGATTCTTTTTACCTGCTTATTTACCTAAATTCCAGCAATTCTAAACCCCAAAATTGCTTACACTTCTTAATGTTTCCTAAATATTTTTGCACATTTTTCCATAGGTGAGCAACATATACAAAGGCAACATTTGTCTGATTCCGTTTTCTATATATAAAAGCCTGAATTAAGTGTGAAGATTTTATCTCAATTATGCTGTTAGTAACTAAATGTTTTGAAACAGAAAAGATGATGCATCAAAGAGTGACATGACAAGAATACTTTACATAAGGACATTAAATTGACTGAACTTGCACACAAAAGAATGAGAAGGAATTTTTTTAGTAGATCTCACATATGCTGTGAAAGAAAAATGGAAAAAAGCCAGACTCCTGACTAGACGGAACATTAATCTGAACATTCTGACTCTATATTCTAATCTGATTTCTAACTCTATAAGAAAGCTCAGCAGAACTTTCTGCCTAAAATCACGGTGGTGTATCAACAAACAAACAAAGTAGAACAAAATTAGTCTTTGATGTTTGGAACCCAATATGGAGAAAATTATGATAGCTAGAGTGAAAAACAGACAGAATTCACTGTCATATATCCTCTATGCACCAACACACCTATACCCTTCAAATATCAATAACTGAAATGAACATATTATGAAAGGAAAGGAATGAAATCCTTTCCATCCCTAGAATATGACACTCCCCTCCCTACTGCCCCAGCCATCCCTAGTTTGACACTACCTTGTAGTTGGCTTCATAGATATATACTGGTTTAGGGACTCTATAAATGTAACAGTTATTAATTCTGTTCTGCTAATGTGTGCGTGTACAGCCTATTCACAGTGTCAAATGTAGCTGTTCTACCAGTGACCACTATCGACAGTAGCTGATGTCTTTTCAGGTGTTTAACCCTTACTCCATTGCACTTACCATTTGAATGAGGAATCCCAAGTTTAGGAAGATAAATTTCTCTTAGAAAAATTATTCCTTAAGATCAATAAGAATATTTAATTAGTAGTAAATGTCTTAAAGAATACCTTTCCTAAAAATATCCTTGGGATGGGAGGGAGGATCTTTAAAAAGGGAATGTGTTAATCACCCTTTTCCATCCTTTTTCTTAAGTCTAGATGTACTCAGGAGTTTTTTAACCATTTTGGATATGTTTATTCTGTCTCAGTTCTTAGCTTTCACACGTGACCAGAGCAGAGACATCTTCTATAAAACACCTTTAGAATGTGTTGTTCGAGACATAATTGCTAAATCAATGCACTCAGAACCGAATAAAAATGGCCACATTCACCATCTGTTACAGTCCTTTCAGATGCCAGATCCAACTGGCATATTGACTGACACTCTGAGAATGGCCTCATGGTTAACAGAGAAACCTGGAAGTCAAGAAACTCAAGCTATTCCCAGGTATCCCAAGCATATTTCATTCTTCTAATGAGAATAAAATAATATTTTTTATGGTCCTCATAGGCACATTTTAAGGTGCTGCTTAGTTTTTTAAATTAGTTTTTAAAAATTGTGTTGAGATCTCTGGATGAAATATTTTTCAAGTACAACATTTTTTAAATAAATATTTTTAAATAAATGAAAAGTACTTGTTTTCTTCTTTGAATTTGGCTTATATGCTACACAGCGAACCTGAAGTATCTCTCATTCTCTCACTTTATCTGTGATCTTTTTCTGAGTGAGTTTGTTTTGATTGGTTGATATGCAGCTTTCTTCTGTTTATTCTCCATTACTAAAGTCCTGTTAGTGGATATTTAGACTGATCTTTCCATGTCCTTGTTTCTTTTACTTTCAAATTAATTTCCTAAGCCAAAAAGCGAAATATATTTTCACTGAATTTTGGTTTTCCTGTTATTTGTTTTTAGAATATTTTATCCAGGATAGATAAAACAAGAAGTTAATTTTCCTAAGAGTCAAGTCCTGTGTTTTATCCAATATGGATAGAATAGGTAATTAGGTGCGGGGGTCAGGGGGGGTGCTACACCTAACTGCACACAATCTATAAAGAAAAGACTGGTTCTTAGTTATGTTAAAAATGTGAACTAGAACCATGCAAGGATTCAAAATGGAGAGCATGTCTGCATTGCCATCAGTCTGCTAGAGAGATACCTAAGCTAGCTTTAAACTAGTTAGATCAAGTGCTAGCCATAATCTAGCTGAAGCAACAAATGGCTCTATGCTTTTCCTTTCTATGATTGTTATCACTACGTAGACCTATCCGGAGAGCTGCTAGCCATCTTAGTGCCATACTGAAGGCGTGTCTTGCCCTTTCTTTCATGTTAGTGAAACTTGATCTGTGATTTGTTTCAATAGCTCCTTAGCAGTCTAATTGATACCAGGAATTTGTTGCAGGAAATGGCTGCTTTCCCGTGAGAATACTCTGAAGAAACAAGCAATGATATTTCAGCCTTATTGCATTAGAGGCTTCACATCACCTGCAGTGTGAGAAAAGTTTGAGACCACTATGTATGACTCCAGAATAATTCCGAGCATCTTTTCTACCTTTCTAATGTCAATTAATCTGAAACATACACAATAAAAACCATTATTTGCCATAAAATGAATGTGATTTGAAGTTCACCAGCTCATTTAGTCAGTTACTCTTAGGAAGGCATTTGTAAAGTAAGATTTGACAGAGCATCTGTCTGGCTTTTCTCTGTTCATTTTTTCATATTTTAGAACATTATATTATACCCCCCCCCCATTTTTTTTTCTTCGGTTATCATTAACAGATGATCATTCTTTTTCCTTCTATGCAAATATGAAGGATTTCCATGTCTTCTTTCTCCCTCTCCCCACCCTTTCCATTGCCTTTTTTTTTTTATTCTTGATCCTGGTTCTTCTATATCTCATCAAATATGGCACTAATTAAATCTCCCTTAGTATTCTTCCTAAGTGAAACTCAGAACATTCCTAGTAGGACTGAAACATTATTGGTGTTATTTTTAACTTCTCTGTATAATATTTTCATGTTTGGTTTTACATGTTTCCATATGCATGGTTGAGCTTTTACTCATAATAAATATTGTGAGGTTCACAATAACACCTTAAGCCTTGCTTTAGAGCAGCCATACACATTCTTCTACATCCAAGCATGATGTAGATGTGGAAGGGTTTGTAAGTTGGTAGTGATTCCAACAGCAAAAAAAGTGTAAATCTGTATAGTTTAGTCATCAATCAGTTATTAATCCAGTACTCCTCTTTATGTCAGCTTTTTTTCAGTTAATGTACTTTCCAGTGACTGTTAGGAAAAATAAGATTGTTGGTTGGGTACTGGAAATAACACTATGGCATTCTAGATTTCCAGTGTTATAATGCTACTTCCACAGAAAAAAAACCCAGACTCTTAGATCATGCAAATCAGCATAATTCCTTTGACAACAGTGGTGAATGTGAATTTGCACTAGAGATGTTTAAAATACAGTATTCACTCATGCAGCAGTAACTCTGGATATAGTTCTTTCACATCATTAATTTGCCTTTAATGGTATTGTTTAGGTGATCCTAAATGTAGTATTGATTCAAATACTTCCTGTACTTACATGTTATTTGACCTTGCTGATCATGGCTGTCCCAGAAAGCAATCTGGAAGAAACTAGTACCTGTTTTAGAAAGAAAACAAGAAGTTCAATTACAATCTCATTTTGACAATGACTTTTGTGCTATTGGGAGATCTCCAATATTGCATTTTATAGATTTCCTTTGATTTGTTTCAACTTTAAATTAATTTCTTGTTATGCAAGTGAATATCTATGTCAAATTTCCAATCAATACAAATTTTGCCAATCAGAGGGTTATATTTGTTATCCTGACTTCTCAGTCCTGGATGTCATATTCTCTTAATGTGAAAAATTAAGATGAACTATGTGTTTACTTAATTTGTAAGCCTAACTCTTCTTTCACATACTGATCAGATCAACAGATCTAGTTTGATCCTCTTATGGAAAACATTCCTATATGCTATTCCTGTGTATTTCTGTGTGTCTGTACATATGGTTAACAAATCCAGTTGAGTTCATATTTTATTCACAACCATACTGTATTTTAACATTTACTACGCATATATGTTTGTACCATGGGAACAATCTGTGTTGTTATATCATAATGCCTCAGCTTCACCAGGATGCCTGAAACAGATAGATTAAAGGTATTGCTAGCAGTTGGTTTGGAATTCATGCTGGGAAAAGTATTGTTACACAAGATGTTGGAAGAGAAACAGTGCCAGATAACAAACTGTCGTTAAGTACAGAGATTTCCAGTTATCCGTATTTAGAAAACAATGGGCTTGCAACCTCCCAAAAGGAGCCAGCCTAAATAAGAAGCAATGAAAAAATATCAGTCTTACCTGGTTAGGGAACAATAATTAGCCACATCAAGAAATGTTAGAGATGATCCTTTTTAAGGATTTGTGTACTACTTTGCCACCTCACTGCTGGATTAATAAAAGGTTGTGACTTGACTTGACGTTGTAATATAGATAGAGCATTCATTTCATGTTTATGAAATAAGAATAAAAGTAATATTATTCAGATTGCCTCCTATCATTGCAGGATATAGATTAAGTTTGTACTTTTCACACTATAGAGGCATTTAATTTTGATTCTAGCCTAAAGGATTTGAAGGAACACACAGTCAATGATAATACTGCTTGTTTTCTCAGAAATCTATGAAAGACTTATAAAATCTTCACCATAGCATCTCAATGAGGGGAATCTCAGAAAGTCTTGTCCTGACCTCCCCTTTGAGATTTTCTTTTATTTTGAAAGTCCAGGGTGATCTTACTGGTTTGTTCATTGAAGTGTAGTGTTCCAAATTACCCAAAAGGCTGCAAAGTTTGATCACAATTTTTCTCAACAATGCAGAAGCTTACATATGTGGCTTCTCCATCTTATAGGTATTTCAGGACAGACTCTGTAATTCTTTCTTGATAATAAGATATTTAATCAGGAGCATTTCAGGGTTCACTTAGATTCAGGAGCTGTATTTCAGCCATACACATACAAAATGTCATCTTAAAATGGTTTTTTTTCAAAGATGGTTTTCCAGGGAGAACGCTAGTGTTCTCTCTGCCATTACCTATCTCTTACTGTAATCTTGTGTCCCTACAGGAGGCACCACAGGACCATTCTATGTAATGACTGTTGCTGGCAAATGCAAGAAATGGAACAAATGCCAACCCTTCCAAAGCCAGTGCCTGTCAATGCCTGCTCCCTGGTTGGCAGAGAGCACCCTGCTCAAATGCTAAGAGGTTTGTTGGCTTCACTGCCTGCTATAATTCACCCTGCTATGGAAGAAAACAGCTGTCCCGCGATCATGACCTGGAAACATGCCATAACAACTCACTGAGTTAAAATCCCAACTTGACTGCTAGTACTAGGATTCAGTCTCATGACTGTTGGTGAATGAATTGTAAAGTAGTCTTAAGGGGCTAGAGTATAATTGATTAATTTTTAATGCTACGTCTGGAAAGTGGTCTGCACTTGAAAATCTTTATTGCATGCACAATTAACACAGCTCTGACATTTTATGTGTTTAGAAGTCAGAGAAGTCAAACAAAACCTTCCTAGTACAGCCACACCTCCTATCCCCTGCAGATATATGCTAGATGTTATACATGCCGGTAGGATTTGCTATTCAGTTGTCAGATACAGATACAGACAGTGATCTACCCATGAAACTCTGAGAGATACCACTATATAGCTCTAAAGTAAAATAAGTCACCTTTCTCCCCAGAAGGCGTCTTTCTACTTTCTTATCTAATCTGCACATCAATTCAATACCACAATGTTGTGTTAAAATGCTTTGCTAAAGATTTTTACACCAGTATCACTTAGCCAAATGGATTCACATTGTGAATACAGGGATATTAATTAAAAAAGATATACTAGAAGACTAGATCTGGGCCTCCAGTGGCTTTAATCCTTTATTTATTTCAGTTAATAATAAACTTTAATTTAAAGAAAAAAAAATCTAGCCTATGTGCCATAAAGAACAACTTAGGAGCAATCTGTTCCTCGAATCTTTATAAGTCTGAAGGTCACCTGTGAATTTTTTAATTCCCTGCAAGGTATTTTCAAACTAGTTCCAAAGCACAAACTTTTATTGGAATAGCTGATTTAGTTTTTATAGTAAAAGAAAAATATGACAAAAAGAAAACAGAAGAATCTATAAAAGAAAGACGACTGACAAAATTATATAATGTCAGATAAATGACTGTCAGTTTACATAGTTCACTTTTGGGGAATCCAGGTATATCTGCAGTCATGTATGCAGATTGATGGAGCATCAGATTGTTTGCTTTTACAAATCAGTTAAATATAAGAATTCTGAAAATGGAAAAGGAATGCACTTTTATGGATATCTATTTCATTTTTGTGAGTATCTACTTCACCTCTGGTAGGAAATGTAAGTTGTGTTGGGAGTGTGTAATTTTTTTAATACAAATATATGTCTAGACTAAAAATGAAACCATTTCTTTAGCTATGTCTACTGTGAAATTTCACTTTGTTGTATTCAGTGTCATCCAGAGTAAGTTCCAACTTAAACTCAGAACTGTCCAGGTCAGGAGCTTTGTTAGAACTCTATAATGAACTCATCACTCATATTTTTGTCACCACATAAGAAATAATAATTATTGTAATAACATTTCCTAATTATAAATATTTACAACCTGATAAAACCCTCACCTGGGAAATCATTTAGAGAGAAGTATGTGAGACTTGGGACAGCAAGTTTCTACTCCTATACTTGCTTACTTCCACTGATTCAAATAAACAGCTGGGGATACACCCAACCAGGGAAAAAAAGCAAAGCTGGCATAAAACCAAAACAGCACAGTGTTTAGCATGCCTAAGAGTCTAAGCCACAATGTTTATTTGTGTTTCAATATTTGTCTCTATTGTGCAAGAAGAACTAAGTATCACTAATAGAAAACAAATTTATTATCTAGGTATCCTAAATGTCATGACAGTTTTCTTACAAGATCTAAACATATTTTTTTCTCCGTCTCTTTCTTCTCAGTATCATTCTCTAAAGCCTCTTGGTGTAAAAACACAAAGTGATTTGTATTTTTTCAAAAGAGGAGGACAAATGTGAACTGAGCAAGAAGCAAAAAAAATAATTTGATTCTGATCCTTTCAGTAAAAGCCATTGAAACAACTTTCATAGTACAGTACCACTTACTATAATTAAGAATAATGGAATCTAGACTTAGCGCAAATATATTATTTCTTGCCCTCTGATTTGTTTTTATTTATTTAGTGAAAAAATAAATTTGTATGGTACCATTATAGGGTTATATGAAACCAGAAACTTAGATCTAGAATAGTATTTTACTGACAGAAAGAATATTCAGACCACTAGACCCATTCAGTTCTACAGGTGTGGAAGCTGACCAGTACTTTGGTCATAATTTGTGACTGGAATGCTCCCTTGTCAGCTAGTGACAGGCTATATCCAGCAGCCTGACATCTAGGAATCCAGGGCAGATGCTTCCCATAAATGACACACAAAAAATCTACTGTTGTTCATAGATGTGTAGGACACATCGCGTGTATGATGAAGAGTCCATCTGTTTATGCAGGGTCGAAAGTATTTGGAACGTGTTGGATGCCCAATACATCAATATGTACCTGACAGGAGTCCAAGGCAGAAGACATTGAACTGCTTTCCTTTGAACCTTCCAACTGTGATCAGGTTAAGTATTTGTTCTGGCAATCTACTATAGCACATTTCCCAGTATTCTTCTCAGTATTTGAGAAAATACAAAAACCTTGCTAATCAGAACTACTTTTGAGTGTGATAGTTTAATTGCTAACATAGATGTTCATTGCTAATGAGCAAACCCAGCACTGACATTTCTCAATGAAAAGAGATCTAAAGAATATAAAAATTAATAAATTGGACCTTTTAATACTATTTTTTACTAAATCATCATAGAGTACTTTACAAAGGTATTAGTTAGAAATTGATAATGCACAGACTGTGCAGGCAAACAAAACACCATTAAGCTCAGTTGTAGTTCAAACACTGGTCAAAGACCTGATGCTATAGATGAGAAAAGAATCTTTCATGGAATACTGAGCTCCTTCCACAGTGATGCTTAGCAGCCAGAAAAACTACCTTGTCTGGAGTACTAACTACAAACAAGGATATAATGGACATTATATGTTTTACTGGACAAAGGGAGCTTCATCAATTGCCATGTAATTGGCTTCACTGAGAGGCTGATATATTTTACTAGCATTTGATTTTACAGTTCAAAAAACAACACATCTTCTTTATAGATGATGAGTTCAACAAACTTTTGCTGGAATTCCCATTAATGTTCAGTACTCCTCCTTATAAAACTACAAGAAAACAAAATAAAACTATGAAATAAACCCTTTGTAAAAAAATTAATATCATAAATATATATCTATTAAAAATAGTTGTAAACCATAAATGAATAAGTTTCTAATTATTAATAGTCATCACAGAAGAATACAGCATAATATTTACAGTGACATTTTTCATAATATATTTAAGTGTATTTCCAGGGTGAAATAGTACAGTTTGCTTTTAGTAATAAGAATCATTCATATTCATCCATGGAAGCAATGATACACAGTTTTTTATGAACAATTCTATCTTTTATTTGTGTATGATGGGTGGACTTCCGAAGACTGGACGTTTCCAAGCAAATGTGGGTAGATGGAGTTAATGCAACCTTCAATCACCAAATGAGGATCTGCAAATGTAAGCTTTGATCATCCCCTCAATTGCCTTCTAAATAGGATTTTCACTGATAATTTATGAAGCAAACAAAGAGGGTCCATGTCGTAGCAGAGTCACCAACAAGGAAGAGTCACAAACGATTTATATTAAAATTTCATGCTGGCAGTGTTGAAAGTTATCAACCACAAGATCAATTGACAACAAGGTTGAGCTTTTTGTGCTCCACATTCTTAAACTTGAAGAGAAAATTACAGTAATTGAAAAACCTTATCAGTCTATTAGTAACAAAGGTCTAAATTTAACTATAAGCTAACCTAAGACATCTAAATTTGCTTCCAAGTAATATCACTTTACATAGCATATATGAAGAACTACCTCAGAAATAGATATCGAGTAGGACACGCTAATAAATGAAAGACTTGACTGAATTCAGTCTGAACACTGGAAAGCTGTTCTTACCTGTGAAAGCTCAAAAATCCCTTATAAAACTTGTAGTTCTTTCTCTGCCATTGTAGTCAAAGTATTTCTTATGGTCGGGAGAGAAAGAGATGTGGATTCTGAAAGATAAATTGAGGCTATGGAATGGGTAATCTGCATTAAATAAACACCTTCTGGCAATCCTCTGACACTGAAGAAGATATTTCAGACTGACCTCTCACATTCTTCTCCATGGAAATAATTTAGCTATAGCCACAACTGTAAAATTTGTCACTCCTTGCATCTTGCTATGTTCTTAACTTTTTTCTACCCTGCTGAGAGCCTTGAGCTGGCTATCAATACTTGCGGCTTTTGGTACTTGTCTGTCACTTGCATGACACAGGCCACCCCTAATTGGAAGGTCTACATGGCTACAAAACCTCAGAAATCTCTGCAATGGCTGATGCTGCCTGGAGAGCAACTTCAGACTCTCCAATGAGAGTATAAAATGAAGTCTGAGCTGTAAGCATGGTCAGGCCACTAAACAATATTGTATTACATGGGAGCATATCAATACACAAAGCACTTTCCTCACTGTGAATATGATTTTCAAACCTAAGTGAAAGCTCATTCAGACTATCATAGAGTAAGATACAAATCTGTGTAACTGTAGACCCTTGCTGTATACAAGTGCACTCTATTTCTTTCATCTTTTTTCCTCCATTCTGCTTTCACACTGTGAAAAAGAAGACTTATACAGTTTTCACATTCAAATAATTGCATTTCAATGGAATTTTAACTGCAGCTTCTGAAAATATTATTCATACAACTACAGGCAGATCTCATGGGTCTATTTTGGCATACTTACAACGTATTAATAAATATCCCTGTCCTTCATCTCTGTTTGTTTTTCATTTATCTTACAGTTTGTTTTTCTGAGTGATAAATGCAGTCTCTCTGACAGGGAGAGACTGTTTTAGTTTTGCTTTAAGATCAGTGACCACAAGAAGTATAAAATTAGAAAGGGGGGGTCATATTTCAAATAATGATATCATTTTGGCTTTTGTCCTCTGCTCATGAATATCTTTTGCACATGATGAACCTATGGAAATACGTATTAAACCTCCTTTTTCCATCTCCACTTGTTTTTATATACTTGGATGTACTCTGTGTTCACTTGAAAGCAATACTATGACAGATTTAAGTGTATGTTACTCAGAAAACAATAAGCGATCATATGTTTTTTCCTCCAGACTCTTGAGCCATAGATTTAATCTTTGGTTAAAATGTTATGCTTTTATCTGGGAGAGTGATGCAAAATAAAGCTTTATTTTTTCTTTTTTTTTTTTTTTCTCCTGCTATGACTTTCCCCTTTGAAAATATTAACACTATGCTCTTTATTTATGTAGGGTCCTCAGGTTATTTATCTGTAATAAGCATTAAATATTCTTGAGCAGATTTTTATTTGGTATAAATCTGTAGCTGTATTGGTTTCATTGGTGCTCTGTCAGTATACTGCAGCAGAAGTTATAGAGCACAATATTTTATTATAAGGGCACGCTCAAGAAGTAATAAGCACCTCATCAAAAGCCCTCAAGGTCTTTTAGAAACATTAACAGAACAAGTTTTATTTCACCAATGTGTGGTAGACAAGCATTATTAAATTCCCTGGCATTTTCTCTATCAAACATTTGAAGTTGTTATGTTTATAAACTGTTTCAAGGGAAGGGAACTACTTTTTAGAGAAAGTGAATATTAAAATGTTTTGTCTTAAAATAGCATTTCTAAAGAAATTACTAAAGTTAACAGGAACGTTCATTCAACTTTAACTTGTCCCAACCTGCACGAACTTCTACCTGACCACCTACAAAATTGCAAAGGTGACATAAAAATGTTCTGATGAAGGAGGTTTGACTAAATGTCAAAAAGTTTGCAGCCTATTGCTTTTTACATCCTAGATCAGATTCATTGCAGTGACCTAGAGCCAGCCAGGAGGAGTGAAGGTAGAAACCACTGATTCAATGAGGAGTTATGTGATTTTTTTTTTTAGTGTAAGGCTTGCAAGATTTTTATAAACATATTTTAAAAGAATCATATAGAAGATATATATTTTAATATAAATTGAATAACCAAGAGAAGTCTCTGATCTTTATGGCCCTTTCATAAACCAGGAGGGTTGAAAAAGTCTTGTATCATGTCTAGAAATATGCTACCTACTTAGGATTTCTTACACTGTTACCACAAGTCATCATGATAGTAAGTCATATCTCCCAGGTTGCAAGGCTACTTTTATCATCAAATGCGTTTCTTTATCTACCTTTTCAGATTGCCTTGAAGATCAGTTTTCTGTCTATCTCCCTATCTGTGTCTTCCTATCTAGCTATCATTTCCCCGTGTTCAGTATTTCATCCTAAATAACCTCCGTTATGTTATCTCTACATGTATATATATATATTTATATATTCTCACTCTAAGACTTCATAGTGCCTAAATCACAAACCAGCCATTAAGTAATCCAGCCCTCTCTAAGGAAGTATTGTTAATTTAGTAACCAATCTCCTCTTTGGCCTGTTTTCCCCTTTATTCCAATGCTAGCAAATGTACAGTCTTAGTTCATTTCTGTCTTGTTTTCAAATAAAAAATAAAGGTGGTGGGTTATATTTCCCTGTTTCGTCTACCTTGGCTGTAGTACATTCTGATTTTCTGTATCTCTTATGTACTCTGGTTTCCTCTAGTTTAATTTAAAATAGATTTCTATTTTTCTGAATGAATTTTTCATCTTTCTATCTTGATCACTATTTTTCTCAGTTATTCAGTATTGAGTATTGAAAAATCATTATTTTTATCTTTTCTTCCTCAGATATATCTCCTTTCCTGTTCTTCACTGTCTTCTTGAAAAAAAAAGACATAATGTCTTCAAATAGTCTATTGCTTTATAATGTGGAACAGTAAAGGCTGTAAAACAGCCTGGCTGGTTTTCTTCTCTAATGGAATGAAATTACTTTGCCCACTGAGATGTGTATCCCCTCTCCCTCACCAAACCATGGCTTTTTTATTGCTTTACTTTGCAGATTCAGCTCTGGACATGTGAGTATCACTCTCAGTAAAGAAAATTAGCAATTTGGGGCAAAACTGTATTACATTTGGTCAGTGAAACAGACAGAATATATTTTTAGGCACTGCTTGTTTATAACCTAATTTTCTCTCATTGCTTTACAGAGGTGACCTTGTTTTAATACCTTCAGCACCTGATGTTATAAAAGTGAAATTCTTTTCAAATCTCCTCTGTTAATGTGTTCCTGCTCTAAAACAAATGCAAGATAACATTAACATTCTTCCCACAAAATACCTGTTAATTTGCTTGCAGTGAAGATAGAAAGCTTTTCATTACATATCACAAACTTCATTTATGTGGGATGAGTCACCAGGCCTTCTGAAAAGCCAAATGAGTACCTAATCTCTAACGCTGCCTTCAGCTATAACATCAATCCTCCCTGGTTCTACTCATCTTTTATCAGCTATTCAGTTTTTAAATTTTTCCATTCTGTTACAAAATTGTGTTGTTCATCTGTCAAAACAGCTTTGATTTATGTTTTTTTAATATTAAAGCATCAGAGAAAAAGCCCACAAAGTATACCATTTTGTTATTAGAGACAATCAAATCAGTGTAACATAAAATGATTAACTCTGGTTTGCACAATTGTTGACATAATTAACTTAATAAAAGTAATACTGTTAATAATAAACTCTCTGTGATAGTCATATGTTATTTTCTGAATTTTTCTCTTCTGCAGAGATCATGATAGAAGATGTATATGCTATATACATATACATATATGGTAGATGATATACACAAAATATAAGTGATCTATAAGCTCTGATTTAGCTCATAAATTAATAGAAGCTACCATCTTTAAGTTTCTGTACAACTGAAAACAGGTGCATGAGACCCTGGAAGCAGAAACCCTAAAACCTGTGAGGAATTAGTTTGGAACTGGTCAAATTAGTCACTAACAACAATATTTTGGCAGTTTACTAAATGAACAAAGCAATTTACAGTGACTTGAAATTACTTGTGTATTTTGATCCAAGCTCACTGGGTAGTTTCAGCTGAAAAATAGCCACCTGGAAGGGAGGGACAGAAAACTCACTTCTGAAACCAAGAACTACTTCATCTTTCATGCAACAAGCTCAAGGCCAGGAGGCTCATCCAAGATGTACAAAACTCAGATTCTGTTCTGCTTCTTTCTAAAAGGACTTTACTCATACTGCCAACTTTTCAAGTGAGTGTTCTGTTTGTTAATAGCCTATAAAAGAAATGAAAGGAAAGGAAGGGAATTGAAAGCCACATGTCCAAAACTTGCAATTGTCCTGTACATAAGGATATAAAATCACAGAATCACAAAATGATTGAGGTTCGAAGGAACTTCTCAAGATTATCTGGTCCAACCCAAAATCTGTGGTTATTTTTGGATTACTAAATAATTTAAGTTTTTGTACAGAGAGGCTGTGAATATCTTATTCCCCAATGTATTAGATAATGGTGATGGGAAAGCTCCCACACAGGAGACCAAATTTGGTTTCTCTCAGGCAGAAAGCTGTCTCCCAAATCTAGTTCCTTGTCCACTGACCTATCCAGAGAAAGAACCTTCATCTTCTACGTGATCCATATGGGCCTTCCCTTCTAATTTCAGCTAGCTTAAAAAAATGCAGGTACCTTCCATAAGAATTAAATATTGCTGTTTGATCATGCATGCATAACATATTTATTTCAGTAAAGATAAACAACATAAACATAACAAGAAAATGCTTGTTTCTGTTACATATAAACTACTACACCAAATTTTCAGCTGGTTTTCATATAAAAAGGCTAGCACAGGTCTAGGGCTGGTTGGTCTAGAAGAGAAAAAGAAAGATTCAGTATGTTACAGCATAATTAAGAGAAAATATATTAGGAGAAATAATGGTCTTATATAACCACAAGGAAAACATTGAGAAAAAAATGCTGAATGAAATAACAGTCTTCAAAATTGGGAGCCCTTTGTTTATATGCTTGCTTCCATAATGTCATACATGCAATGTTATGCTTCATTTTATAATTAGCAATCATAGAATCATAGAATCGTTTAGGTTGGAAAAGACCTTTAAGATCATCCAGTCCAACCATTAACCTAACATTACCAAGTCTACTCTAAGCCAATCAAGGGTAGACTAGACTAAACCATGTCCCAAAGTGCCACATCTACCCATTTTTTGAACACTTCCAGGGATGGTGACTCCACCACTGCTCTGGGCAGCCTGTTCCAATGCTTGACTACCCTTTCCGTAAAGAAATCTTTCCTAATTTCCAACCTAAACCTCCCCTGGCGCAGCTTGAGACCATTTCCTCTCGTCCTATCGCTAACTACCTGGGAGAAGAGACCAACGCCCACCTCACTACAACCTCCTTTCAGGTAGTTGTAGAGAGCGATAAGGTCTCCCCTCAGCCTTCTCTTCTCCAGACTAAACAACCCCAGTTCCCTCAGCCGCTCCTCATAAGGCCTGTGCTCCAGACCCCTCACCAGCCTTGTTGCCCTTCTCTGAACACTCTCCAGCACCTCAATGTCTTTCTTGTATTGAGGGGCCCAAAACTGGACACAGGATTCCAGGTGCGGCCTCACCAGCGCCGAGTACAGGGGGACAATCACCTCCCTGCTCCTGCTGGCCACACTATTCCTGATACAAGCCAGGATGCTGTTGGCCTTCTTGGCCACCTGGGCACACTGCTGGCTCATGTTCAGCTGGCTGTCTACCAACACCCCCAGGTCCTTTTCAGCCAGGCAGCTTTCCAGCCACTCTTCCCCAAGCCTGTAGCGTTGCATGGGGTTGTTGTGACCGAAGTGCAGGACCCGGCACTTGGCCTTGTTGAATCTCATACAGTTGTCCTTGGCCCATCGGTCCAGCCTGTCCAAGTCCCTCTGCAGGGTCATCCTACCCTCCAGCAGATCGACACTCCCACCCAATTTGGTGTCGTCTGCAAACTTACTGAGGGTGCACTCAATCCCCTCATCCAGATCATCACCAATGAGTGTCTAATGATTAATTAGGATGTATAGTCATATGACTCTCCTGTAGCTTCCTGTAAGAAGGAACAGAGACATATTTGCTAAAAAACAAGGTGTTAGAAAGAGCAGGCTGCCTTTTTTTAGTTGAGCCTTCTTTAGCCCATGGAGACCACCAAGGGCACAGCTAGTGTAAATCTGGGTTTTAGACTGTCTTTTTAGATAGTCTGGCTGCCCCTGTGTCATGCACAAGGTGAGGAGACAAGTGCTGGGAAGGGGTAGACTGAGGAGCTATCTCCCCTCTGTGCTCAGATTGTGAGTAGACCCTGGGAGACAACTGTTGCCTCTTAGTTACAGCACAAGTTACAGACATCCTTGGGGTGTTTATTTATGCCAGCCCCAGGTCTTAAGGGTGGGTGGATAATCAGTGTATATCTGGTACTCTTGTCAATCTTCTTGTCAAAGGCAAAGAAACTACTTGCCTAGAGCAGCTAAGAAGCAGCAGTAAGATAACCATGATCTTCCTGCCTATTTTGGCCATGTTTGAGTTTGTTGCTAGCAGAGGTGGAATTTGCAGAGGTCACCAGCTGCAATCCATTCTCCACTCTGGAGTACCTCTTCTGCTGTGTTACAGCTACACCCTTGTTCTCTCCCTCTTGGGCCAGGACAACAACAGACCCCTCAGCCTGACCCCAGACCTTTACTCTTTTTAAAGATTCTTATTCAGTTGCCTAGTCTGCATAGAAACAAATACTTTTCACCAAGTATGTTTTTGGCAAATCACAGAGTCTTGACTTCTAGAAAGCCTCAACTGTCTATTCCTACAGCACAAAAGAGATGGGAGTCTGCTGGAATATGTGCAATGATGTCAATTAGTCAAGCCATTATAACAAGACTGGGACTTGTAATTTCCTCATCTGTCTGGCATCCAGAATGACTAATGTAACCTTAATGCCTATTGCTTCTGTAAACCCTGGCTTGAACTACAAATTGGTTGTATGACTTGTTTACCATGCAACAGATTCAACAATTCTGTAATTTCCTTCATAGAGGTTAACAACGTACTGAAAATTTATATAAGTTCTTTATTTCTACATCTAACCAAACCATTAGGCTAACCAAATCATTACACTGTCCAGAATATTATTACTATCTGTATAATAAAATTATTTGAGTAAAGCTTAATCTTCAGCACACAGAATATTCTTTAGTGAGGAAGTTTCTATCTTTTACTAAGAATCTCATCTGAGTAAGCGGAGTTTGACGGTAAGGTAATAATATTAAAGATGAAGAAATGACTGGTACATAATATCTAATCAAGATTTCGGATTATACATTCTGTTACAGAAGTAATAAGAAATTAACCATTATTTTGCATTTTTATTCTCCTTGTCCTGTTAGATGAAAGACAAGTATTTTCTCATAAAAATTCACTGGGAAAAAAAAGTATTCAGGTAAATCTGGAGAATTTTCAAGTTCATTTTTAATTACTTTAATTGTTTGAATAAGAAGGAAAAAAAGAAACAAAAAGATTCTATTTAAAAATGAAACATTTGAGGTTTTAATTTCCAAATTATTTATTAAGAAAATGTCTAGGACAAAAAGGAATAAAATATTGAAAGAATAATTTTTTTCTTTGTCAGAAAAGAATGTTTAGAGTATCCCTAAACTGAAAAAAGCAGCAAGCATAAAGATGTCCATAAACACATGTATATGAATATATACATATATATGCAAATTTATTTCATGTTCAGAGCATGTATGTTCAAAAGTCCAGAAGGTTTGAGAAACTTCACTTAATATTTTCATATATGCTCTTTCTATTGCTGCATATAATATAAAATCTGTAGTTATAAGTTTAAAACTTGATGTATTACGCTAAATTGTACCCCTTGATGTATCACTGTAAATTGTACCCCTAGAGGTCACTGTTATTCTAGATGAATCCAGACATTAACAGAATTACTGGGCAGTAAAAACATGACCCTTAGAAGTGGAATGTACAAAAATAATTTCTAGATAATTTGGCACAGTGGTGGTTCTACTACACAGGATACTACTTACAGTGCATGCTGTTTCCAATTTACTTGATTACTCTTCAGATTTAGATAAGGATTTATATTTTGATAGGTAATTAAGGAATTAAATTTCATAGGAAACCACCACTTTTGGAAAAAAATGGATTTCAGTAGAGGAAATTCTTATTATCCATATACCTATGCTTAAATTTTAGAGGTGAGATAGAAAAACATTTTCTCCTAGTGTTCACAATTCAAAATAATAAAGATTTTCTTATTCTAATGAGATATTCCTGTCTATATCATGTTCAAATATGAACAAGATCAAATTTTTGCCTTTCAACTTTATCTTTTTTTCCCATCCCCTTTTTAAGGACATCCTGTTCTTGATGTTCTCATTCCAGATTAACCTGGGTCATGCTGCACTTCACACAATATTTCCTTCTTCCCATCATGATAAATTGCATACCTGGCATGTCTGGTCATCCTCATGTCAGTTCCTTGCTACTTCTGCCTTGTCAAGGGGTTAATGGATCAGTCACATTTGGTAACAGCTTACTTTGACCAGTGCCTCAGCCAGCCTTTTTTTCAAGCACTAAGCATTGGCAAATGCTGCAGTAAGGCTTAGGGTAACGTACATAAAAAATAGAGTGTAATAGTTAAAAACATATATCATCAACTTTGTTGTACTTTGGCACAGAAAAGCAGTATTAATGAGATGCTTATAAAATGATGCATGCTGCGTGAGCTAGGATTATTTCCTTTTCCTCATGAAGAATATCAATTTTAATTAAAAATAAAACCCCAACTCTTTCACCCTGTCTTGAACATTTTATGTCTGAAACTAGAATATTTTGATTCTGAAATGCACTCAGCAGTGAGTGGTCCACAAATTCAGTTGCTCTTTTTTGAGTCCTTGTCATCACCCTGAAACTTCAGAGAGGGCCATCACCCTTGCTGAGTATTTTGCCCAGGTATATGTCATTAAATTCACAGTATTAGTGCTTGATTGGTCACTGATGGCTTTTGTAAAGAGTGGGGAGATACCATGGAACCAAAGAATGGTTTCTGGCAAATCACGTCTTTCCTATTCTGGTATTTTTAGATGAGCTTCTCATCCTCTCAAGGATAATGGTTTGTGACTGTATTACTGAAGCCTATGATATTAAGTCATTTTGCAGTATTTTTTGGATGTTCAAACATTGTGTTTTACTTACCCATTGGGAGTGCTTGATGATGATCTTGCAGCAACTTCATGAGGTCAAGACAAAGTCCCCAGTGTGTATATGTAGTAGTAGAGGAATGAGGAATGCATGCTGTGTATGCTTCACAGACTAATGACATATGTTAAACAAGCACTTGCTAAAAGTGACAGAAGAGTCAGAGAGTGAATTGCCAAAGTTTAACTTTCTTAGCTTTTAAAGAAAATGCAGACAGTTCCTCTTATTTCTTATTGGTAATAGCCTGTAAGAACACCTTCAGTGAGAAAATGCTTTTTCAAGAGGATTAACATTTAAAGAGTCTTTATTGACGATCTGAAGCTAACAAAGAAGTGCAAGTGGTATATTACCCTCTAAAAGTCTTGCTGCTGGTTGCTATTTTTAAACTATTGTTTTGATAATCAAGAAGATAAAGTGCGTTTTGATTTAAAGACCATAGTCTTTCTATTGTGTCAGTCGACTGCATTAAGATCATTTTGTTTTCAATTATCGTCTTTCATTGAGCACCATTATCACCCATCAGCCCCTGAACAAATATCACATTGTCCATCTTCCCAGGCAAGTACTGTAATTACTCAATAACTGCAATATTGATTCTGGAGAAGTGAGTCTTACTGGCTGGCATACCAAGGTGCTTACTAACTCAGAATTGCAGCAGTCAGATAGAGTTGTTTTTAATGGAGTTCCAAGCAAGAAGTCACTCAAATTAAATTTAAAGTTTTCTTTTTCTCTCCTTATTTGATGCCTAGAGTTGCTAAGATTGTATTCTCTAATCAGATTTTAAACACATGTGAACTGAAAGCCTCCAGCTTTGTAAAGCTTTGCCGGAGGCCTGCAGAGCTTAACGTAAGCAGAGGCATATCAGAGGTTGCACAGCTCTCTTCAAAAACACATCAGCAATGTATTACCAAGATGTCATATTGTGAAACATCAAACCCATGAAGAGGAATCCTGGAGTAAAACATCGCACAGCCATGGTCAGCACGCAGTCAATGCTTTCAGTTTCTCCTTTACAAAGCTGTTTTCTCTCTCTTGCCTCACAGAACTTTCTCCTCTTTGCAATGCTTGCAATGGCAAGCTAACAACACAGACCACATTATTAAAATGGAAATCAATTTATTCAGCACTTACATGTAGTAGCACATGGAATCCATTTTTGAAAAGTCTTACTGAGTTCATATAACTTTGCCAAATATTCTCAAGTAAATTAAAAGATCACCACCAAAGGATGTCTATGAATCTGGCACTGATGATTTGCTGCAACTGGGAAACTGGAATGCACTCCAGATACAGACTTGGAGACTGCAACTGTCTCCAGCAAATCCATGACAGAGGGTGTTTAATACCTGTCCCATGCTATTTAGAAGCTGCCTTTATTGGATGGGTTCCTTTTTGGTTTTTGTTTCCCTGAATGGGCCATTGAACTGTTGACTGCTAAAAGTAACACAATATAAAGTTTGTATGCAGAAACAATGTGTGGGATAAGAGCCACACAGTGTGATCTACCTGAAATGGTTCTGTTTTAAAAACCGTTGGCTGCTGTCATATAACTTGTGTATATGGGGAGGTAGAAAAATTCCATTCTGTTTTGTAGGAAAGTTTCAGCAGTCATTGATCTGCTGATCACTGATTTAAATGTCAGGTCAGTTCTGTTTCAGATTCTTCACTGTTTCTCTTTTTTCGCCTTCTTCCTAGCTCCCCTACAAACTGCTCCCCCTCACAATCATTTGCAATCGGTATGCATTTAGAACAGCCGACTCTCAGAGCTATTTGGTCTATCCCTTGCTGCAATCATTTTTTTTAAAGGTTATGGCAATGTATTTAGTATGACTATAGCAGCTCTAAATCTGAGAGGGGAGGAAGTAAATGGACTGGCAAATGCATACTGAACTGAACAAGTCAGTGCTACAAGCTTAGTCATAATCTTTGTGCAGTATTTTTATTTTTGTTCATAAAGAGCAAATTCTGTATCACTGTGCCAGAGCAAAACTGATGCAGTAGTGACAAAGTCAACCTTAAGACTCTCTCTTGCTTTGGAGGATTTTGCATTTGGGAACCATCACAGAAGTGCCATAACTATGCTGCCTACCAGAAGTATGTTGTAGCACCACTGTTACCTGTTGAGAGATGGGCACCATTTTGGCCACAGCTATATAGCTATATAGTGATGCCTGAGACATCTTTCTCAGTGGCTACAGCTTATTGAAACCTAGTAGGGATAGCCATATTTTATTTTGTATTTTTCTTCCCATTGTTCATTACATAATATTTACCAACAAGGAACTAGAATTGCACTTGTACTCTCCCCCTCACTCAACTTGTTTGGATCCCGCTGATGTTTTTCAAAGGTTTCTGTGGACTTGTATAACTGTGTGCTCTGCAGATTATGCTACTTCGCTAGGTTGAGAACAAGCGTATGAAATAACTTCAGGCCTAATGAAAGGTCTTGAAAAATTTTAGTATTCTCTGATTTTGATGAAAATTGGTCATTTTTCCATCTCTATTTTTTCAAATGCTTTTAACACTTCTTAGATTGAGAAGAATTGGGCTCCATTAGTTTTGTAGAGTAGGCAAAAGGTTTAAGATAGTCACACAGAGTTATACAGAAAATTACTTAAAGCCTGATTCCATAAATGTTAAATCCTTTCACACACCTCTAATAATATTAACATTAAAAAACCCAAACGAAACAAAAAAACCCCAGATAATATAAATATATGCCATCCTTAAGGGCATTTTATAGAAGCAAAGGAGATCTTATACGTAGTTAATGGTCATGTCCCCAGTGTTTCCAATTGCATCTTGGAAATTACCCAATGTTTTCTAAAGCTGCTTTTACCATGTCACACTCAGTGACAATTAGAAAGAAGCTAATTCTGTGGTTAGGAAAAAGTTACCTCCTTTAAAAATAAGATTCAACTTCAGCTCTGGAGAGCACTGAAATAGATGGTAGAACATTTGAAATAATAGTATCAATAGTGGGAAAATAATTTATAATAGCTGAAAATAGAGGACAAAACGTGAATTTCCCACTCATTTCAAAAGGAAGGTTTTCTATATGGGAAAGTTGTCACCATAGGACAGCTGCCACTAAGGAATATCTACACTGCAGGAAACTAACACAAGCAGGCTGACACTAGTCATTTACTTTGCATTCAGATGATCAGCACAGGAAGATTAGAGAAAGGCATATAAAAAACAGAGCAGGATCAGATCAAGTTATGCATTAGCTCTTTATGTACTTTGGGCACAGAAAGTTCCACACTGCAGAAGAGAAGAGGTGACAGAGACCATGCCTGGAGTACAGATGTGGACCAGCCTGAACTCAGGCTTGTTCACTGGCTTGTTTGCTGTGCAATGACAATATAAAACTTAAATTTCGGAATACTCCAGCTCAGGACCTTGACAAGCTCTCTTCTAGAAAAGTCAGAGCTCCTTCTGCTATCAGTATGAACCCAATGGTGAGTCACAGCCAAGAAGCAGGATAGAAAGTTATTCCCTACTATCTCTTAGCATTAATTACCATTTCCTAGCTGAGCCTGAGCTGGACCGATCTTCCTTCGCTGTTCTGCAAAGCAGCAGCTACTAGCTCCAACTCCCAGCTGAGACCAATAACTCTCCATGTGGCCACCTGGAGACAAGGAGAGGAAGACTAATCTCAGGTTTGTCTTTACTCTTAGCTGAGAAGATGCAATTAAATGTACTTTTCCCAAAGTAGAGTGGAGGTTCATCATTTGAGTTCTCTTTTCAGTGCTTAGCTTGCAATAACTAGTAGCCTAGAGCTTTTTTCCCCCTTAAAACAAAAGGAAAGAGCTGAGCTTTTTTTTCACTTTAAACCAGGAAGAGGTGCTGTTAGTTTCGGCTTTCTAGTGAGAGCAACAGCATGATTTCTGTGCTCTGCTCTGTTCCACCAGTACCTGAAGTGAAACACTTAAGCATAACAATAGTAACCTGCTCAGGTATGAAGTGGCCTCTTAGCTTGTATATATTAGTGCCTCCCACATTCTGCTCCAAACAGTAGCTAAAAAGAAGTTAGCTGAGTTCAGGAACTAGTCTGAGCAATGATTATCAGTGGTGCTGCAAGAGACAAGTCTAGTGCTTGCTTTTAAACTGATGAGATGCATGCCTAAGTATACTCTAATTTGGACGAAGTAGCAGTAGACTCACATGACCCAATCCCACGGCCCCATTGTATAATATGGATGTAGGCAGAGAAATAAACAGCATTATTCAGGATCAAGTCTCTGACAACCTTTGCTGTTTCTTCACTTCAATTATTTTTCACTTCTTGGTTGCTTTTCTGTACATTCTGTACATTGTAGGACAGTGTGTGATGGTGTGCAACTTTTCAGAGGGATAACATATTCCCACTTTTGGGATAAATTACTGAATTTGCATATCATCAGCAAATCAGTAAGATGCATTGCTCCAGCTGAATTTCTGTTTGACCTCTAAAAGCAGTGTGCTTCCTAGCAGCAACTGAACTATTCTTCCCAGCAGAAGCTAGACAAGATGGTCAATGATGAAAAGTGGTGATCATAAGTTTTGCAGGAACCAGTGGAGTCTGACTCCCAAGAGCCTGAACTCAATAAATCCTGAAACATGTTGGTAGCCACCAGTCAGGTGTGAATCCGCAAGCTCCAGTTCACAGGTTCCACTGAGTGCAAGACTCATCAAGATGAAGATGTCCTCATCTCTCACAAGTGAAACATTTTCTCTGGAGCTCAGCAGAAGCTTTAAAACCAGCAAGAGCTGGAATCCCCTTCCTGCCACAGACAATGGTTTCTAGCTTCCACTTCATTCTAGCTCAGCAGGAGCTGGGAGGAAAGCAAAATACTTCCAATCAGCCTGAGAGTGAGTGCCTCTCAGCTCCTGCTGAGCTGAGAACCTTATAAACACGATTTTTTTCCATACCATTCAGGTAATGTTAGAATTCTGTAGTGTGCTGATAGCTTATGCAAACTCCTGCTGAAATCAAAAGAAATCTTTTGAGTGGCTTCAAAAGTCCATGTGTCAGGTCATACACCTGGGCTAAATCAGATTGTGCTTTAACACTCCCCTAGAAGATAATGTGGTTTGGTTTTTTTTTTTCTTCCTTTTTCATCTAAGGGTATCACTTCATAGGAGAAAGTGACAAGACTGGAAGTCATGAACTTCAAAAGCACCTTCAGCTGCTGGCTAAAAATTTCATACAAGAAAAGAGTTGTTTTTCTAATGTTCCACCTCATGTTCACAAAGAAATTCAAAGTTGAAGGATTGTTTTCCATTCAATACAGTTTAAATCAAGACTAAGGGCATCAATTAGACTACGGTGAGATGAGAGTAAGAGAATAAACCATTCAATACATAATAAGATGGAGAACTAATCTGGTGCCATATGAAATGATTTTGTTTCTGTTCTTTCTAGCAGTCTATATTTTAACTCTACCTTTCACACTTTATCATATGATTTAATTGCTTTTCTGGAGATGGATTCCAGGGTATTTTTTTATTTGTTTTAATTTCTGCATTCATTAACTGGCTGTGAATGTTGTTTTTGGCTTGCTGCCTCTTTCCTGCCTTGGGGAGGATTTCTCAGTGGCTAACAGTAGGTGCTGAGTCTTGAAGTGTCGATTCAGAGCAATGGCGACAGGTGGGCCATCAGCAGGAGTAGTAAAGTGATATGCCACCATAAATACAAAACTGTGACAGCCCACAGAAACAATCTATTTTCTTTTCAAACTTCAGGCATGACAGCTCCTAAACTCTAAAAGCTAGATTCATGGAGGAAAAGAACCACTATAGTTTAGAAATCAATTTCTTATTTTAAGAATTTTTCCTCCATTGTGTTATGTAGGTATGTCTGTAGGAACCGTTTAAAAACAAGAGAACAGGATAAGTCTCAACACATGGATATTCAAATGGCCACATTTGGAGAACAGCTTTTGCCCTCCTCTCCCCCTTCCCCCTACTTGGAGACAATTGCAAATGAGGTAATGTTTCTCCTTGAGTAAACAGACAGAAATTTAACATATTTTAGATGATATCCTAGATAGGAAGAGCAAACAAACACATTATTGTTATTATTAGTGGTATTACTAATATTATGCTATGATTTGGTTTTGTCAGTTTTGAAGTCTAGAATTGTTCTAAATGAGCTCTCTCTTCTTCCTCCCCTTTGTCCTAATATATAAACACGCATACTTTACTTAATTATCACTAATGCTGAAGGAGAGAAAAAAGAAATGCCTCCAGCCTGCTGGAGAAAAGAATTTTGTTTTCTTTTTTCTTTAATGGAATGATTAAAGAAATCTTTAAAATTTCCAATACCTTTAAGAATATCAAACTGGCTGCATATTTTAAATCTTAGAACATGTCCATATGTGGGACCGTATGATTTTAATGAATGAATGGAATTTCTTGGCTTTCAAGATGTTAATAAAACATTGGAATGCTAGCAAGAGGAAGATGGAGAGGTCACTACAGGTTTTGTTACTAAAAGCAGGAAAAAGATTGTTGTTTCACACTCAAAAATGCATTCCCTTACAAGTACTCTGGTTCACTTGCTAAGGAAATAGAGTAACAGCTTTTGCTGTTCACTGAGAACCCCTCTTCTATGTTCAAAGTGCACAATGGAAAAGAAAATTACTTGTACTTGACATCTTCATAGAGCTGCTAATGTCCTAGTCTTGGCTGGGGTATCTAAGCAATTACAAACTACTCATAAATAAAGCAACAGCAAACAGGTAGCACTGTAGCCCCATCTAAATAGGCAGTGCCATTCACAGTTGAAAAAGAGACGCAATAAGAGAACCTGAGTCACACACATGAAAGGCCATGGGTGAGATACTTGCATTTTATCAGCTTTGTTGCCTTGAGCTTGTTACAATCATTTCCATTTCTTAGAAACACTGGAAAGAACCAGTAAACTGTCTTTTTTCACAGAAAGAAATGTGAAACTCTCTTTGAAAAAGACTGTTCTGTCATAGAATCATAGAATGCTTTGGGTTGAAAGGGACCTTTAGAGATCATCTAGCCCAACACCCCTGCAGTAAGCAGCGACAGCTTTAACCAGATCAGATTGCTCAGAGCCCCATCCAACCTGACCTTGAACGTTTCTAGGAATGGGGCCTCCACTACCTCTCTGGGCAACCTGTTCCGGTATTTCACCACCCTCATTGTAAAAAATTTCTTTCTAATGTCTAGTCTAAATCTATTCTTCTTTAGTTTAAACCCATTATTCCTTGTCCTGTCACAACAGGCCTTGCTAAAAAGATTCTCCCCATGTTTCCTGTAGGCCCCCTTTAAGTACTGCAAGGTCGCAATAAGGTCTCCTCGCAGCCTTCTCTTCTCCAGGCTGAACAATCCCAACTCTCTCAGCCTGGCTTCATAGGAGAGGTGTTCCAGCCCTCAGATCATTTTGGTGGCCCTCTTCTGGACCCGCTCCAACAGGTCCATGTCCTTCTTGTGCTGAGGGCCCCAGAGCTGGACGCAGTACTCCAGGTGAGGTCTCACCAGAGAAGAGTAGAGGGGCAGAATCACCTCCCTTGACCTTCTTTTGATGCAGCCCAGGATACGGTTGGCTTTCTGGGCTGCAAGTGCACATTGTTGGCTCATGTCCAGCTTTTCATCTACCAGTGCCCTCAAGTCCTTCTCTGCAGGGCTGCTCCCAATCCCTTCATCCCCCATCCTGTATTGATATCAGGGGTTGCCCCGTTCCAGGTGCAGGACCTTGCACTTGGCCCTCTTGAACCTCATGAACACAGGCCCACCTCTCCAGCTTGTCCAGGTCCCTTTGGATGACATCTTGTCCTTCTGGCATGTCAACTGCACTGCTCAGATTGGTGTTGTTTGCAAACTTGCTGAGGGTGCACTCAATCCCACTGTCTATGTCATTGGTGAAGATATTGAACAGCACTGGTCCCAGTACAGACCCCTGAGGGACTCCACTTGTCACTAGTCTCCATTTGGACATGGAGCCGTTGACCACTACCCTCTGGATGTGACCATCCAGCCAATTCTTTATCCACTGAACTGTCCACCCATCAAATCCATATCTCCCCAATTTAGAGAGAAGGATATTGTGGGGGACTGTGTCAAAGGCCTTACAGAAGTCCAAATAGATGACATCTGTTGCTTTTCCCTTGTCCACTGATGCAGTCACTTCTTCATAGAAAGCCACTAGGTTGGTCAGGCAGGACTTGCCCTTGGTGAATCCATGCTGGCTGTCTCGAATCACCTCCCTGTCCTCCATGTGCTTTAGCATGCTTCTAGGGGGATCTGTTCCATGATCTTCCCAGGCACAGGGGTGAGGCTGACAGGTTGGTAGTTCCCAGGGTCCTCCTTTCTTCCCTTTTTAAAAGTGGGCACATTTCTTCCAATGTTTCTTCCAGTCACCAGGGACTTCACCTGACTTCAAATATTATGGAGAGTGGCTTGGCAACTACATCAGCCAATTCCCTCAGGACTCTGGGATGCATCTCAGGAGGTCAAGTGAAATTAAGAGCAAGGGATCCATCAGTAGTTTTATTTCATAAACACAATATGAAAAACTTCATCAAAAAGAGTCGTAAAATGTGACACGAAAAATCCATAGCTATTTTTCTTCTTACCTTTGAATATTTATGGCAGCTTGCATCTGAAGATTTTTGTCAGTTATGACACTGTCTTCCCAAATAGTAAATCAGGAAGTTCTTCTTCCATATCTTATCTACTTGAATCTATTTATCACATGAAATCAAAATTCACTGTTAGAATACAACAATAATTCTAACAATAGGCAATGGTCCATTATCATATCAAGGTAGCTGCATTACTTAACAGAACCCAAAGCAAGAAAAGGATCATTTATAACAGTGACACCTCCTTAGTAAATTCAAAGTAACATAAAAATAAGTAGATATTCAGCTATAGGATATTAGAATCCTTTCAATTCAGTGCAAATAGAAGACTCAGTAGAGTCTGTACTTTATTAATTGAAGTCTGGCTTTGGCTAACCATGTTCCTCTCTTTTTTTCCTTTTTTTTTTTTTTTTTTTTATTACCTTTGCATTTTTGTTGCTTTTCATTAATACTCATTCCCCAATTTAAATATTTTAAGAAAGGCAAAAACCTAATTATTATGCCTGGTGCCTGAAATGTTAGAACCTTGGGATACTTAAATACAAGAGCTTAACTATTTCCTGCTCTGGCTGATGCTGAACTCAGTATTATTGCATATGAGCACTTAGTTCCATGATATAATATTTCATCCATTTCTAGAATATAACTGTAAATGTAAGAAGAGTTGTTATAAAATGTTGCTGTGTTCTGTTAAACAGTTACTCCATCCCATTGCAGAGTTGGCATTTCACTGATGGGCTAAGTGATTCTGAAATACTGATTGAGTAGATACGGGTCTTAAAGAGTTTTTTGAACACTTTTAGAGTACTTAGTGAGGTAATACATATAAATGTAAGCTCATCTACTGCTATTAGTCTTAGAGAAAATGCTAAGTTATGCATAATTTCTGCAGTATAATACATAGGCTTTCAATTTTTAAGTTTTAGATAGTTTTGCTGTATGAAAGGTAGAGAAAATTTGCAATAGTAATCAATGACTATCTAAAGTGCAGCAAAATATCTCATGTATTGAGTCTTGATCAGAAAGCATAAGCTCCAAATTTTAAAATTCTTTCATTAAAGTTAGTCAGACATCTTAGTACAAACAATAAAACCAATCTGATTACCAGAAGACCATGCCATAATGAAGTCAAGGGAAATTTTGTCATGTAAGATTTATGCAAGTGTTAAATTGGCCTGTGTGCTAAAAATTTGGTTCTGTCTCTCATTTGCACATTCTTGCATTTGAATGCATTGATTATTGTAGCAGGTTTTCAAACTATAAGCTATTTATAAACTGATTAGAACTGATTATTTGTATTTAATTTTTTTTTCTTTTAGCTAAAAATATGATCTGCTAAAAAAATGCAAAATAGATTTAATTTTTTGGTTTCTGAAAACTAGTAGCTGCCTTTTAAAGAATTCATGTTTTTGAAAACCATTTTTAAGCTCACATCACAGATACTTTAAATAAACCTTATTGGGCTACATGCAAAGTTTATGCCAATGTACCCATGCTGCTTTCTTCTGAAATAAATGTGTAAGAAATAGTCCTAAGCACATTTTTCCTTTGCATTTATTAGAGCTGCTATATATTTCAAACCAGTTCCAAGATAATTGCTTCTCTGCATTGCAAAAATGCTTAAGAATTTAGTGGGGCGGGCCGGGAAGGAGGTTGCTGCAAAAAGATCCCATTTATATGGTGGCTCAAAGAATTAAGATCAATGGTTAGTGATGCTGGTTAGCCATACCAATTTGTGCAACACTTTGAAAGATCAGGATGTAGGTATATCCTGTAAGGATTTAAAGAACAAAAGGTATCAGGCATGTACACATGGAGAGATTACTTCTTTTAAAACTCAGCCTTGTCTTTGTTTCTAGAAAGAACTGAATGAATCTCTTAGTTCTCTGTAAACAATTTACAAACATCAAAACTAGAAATCAGAAAAAAACATTATTTTTATACTGTTACTCTTGCAAATAAAACTTGCTTGTAACAGACCATTTTATATTCATAGAAATATAACAATTAGATTACTATAACCAGCAAGTATAATTTAATGTATGAAAATTTAATAACATCACAGTGAGTAGAGCTTCACACTGCATACAAAACCACCAGTTTTTAATTGAGTGCAGTTCCTATTTCTGGTTTTCTTGTTACCAATAAATCTTTTGAGGAAGGTTTCAGCACATGAAAATGTTTTTCATTTATTTTAAGATCTAGCCAAAATTATAATATGGCTTCTTTAAACATGGAAATCTAACAGTATCTCAAGACCATCAGATAGCAAATGAATGGTGAGAAGCACTTAAGTAGCACAAATATGCTTCTATGTTATTTGAAAACTAAGTAACACATATATAAATGTACCTGTTTTCCTTAGAATACAATAGTGTAATTCTTTATTGATTGTAATTATTAAAACACTGAGCAGGTGTGTGAGGTAGAAATACATGAGAAGAAGAGACAGATTTGAAATCTAATACAGAATTAAAATGTTAGTGATTTAAGCTGTATTGCATGCTAAGCATACTGTAAACTGAGTGTGTTAATAAGTCAGAAGCATATTTGTAAGCCGAGGGAAGTTGTTGTTATGATGAATACATACCCATGTAACAAATACATGCATTTATACATGTTTATACAAATACATGTATTTATATGTATTTGTTTTATATAAGTGTATTCTAACAAATATATATGTATACTTATCAGAACTGAAAATGGAGCTGCAAAATGTGCATCCATACATAAAAGTTCAGGCTTTCCTGATTTCTCCCACAACAAACAGAACAAGTGGCAAAAGTATATGATTTTTTTTTTTCCCCAAAAGAGAAATTTTCTGAAAAACTTTATTTAATGAATGCTCACCCAGATTTTTTGGCCTGTCAGTAATCTGCCTGGAAAGCTTTTTGGCCCTGCAGCCAAAAGATTTACATGTGCCAAAAGCCTCTGACATGGTGGTAAGGTGGGTGGGAAGAAGCCTGCATAGTAATAATGAAAAGAATCAAGAAAGCTGCCATTGTCCCCTTCTGCAATGAAAAGATATTTGTTTCTTTTGATTTAAAAATTTTCTGGAGGAAATTTTGGTTTTGTAAGATGGGCCATTTCCATCTGAAAGATAGAAAATATCTGTCCAACTCTATTGCATAAATCTCTGGTAAGTAGGCATATTTTAACCATTTCAGAGAATTATTGACTCCTGGAGCTATTGATAGAAAGGCAACAAAATTAGGCCTGAAATTAATATCAAATATTCAGAGTATCGTCCTAGTTTTTTTTTTGGTCCTCAGCTTCCCAAATGCTGGTAGTTCTGTACTCAGGCACTTGAGCAGTCAAAGGGACTACTGTAAGAGGAAAACACTATTTTTTTCTTAACATATTGTTATGAATCTATGAGAATAGTAGCCTGGGAATATGATCCTTCATCTTACATGGAAAAGAATGTGGAAAATCTTACATATTTTCTTGTAGGAAATCTTTCCTCCTAAAACAAAATTTCTACACTGGAAGTTGTCTCTTGAATCAGTCTAATTTTTCTCTAAGTATCTTCTATGTTATTCTTTGTGGTTTGTGGGGTTTTTTGTTTGTTTGGTTTGGTTTGGGGTTTTTTTTGTTTGTTTTTTTAGGGAGAGAACTGAGCACTCCCAAATAGAAAATCGAGTGTTATATTAACAGTCTAATGTCTCATCAAAAATAATTTGGTTTACTTGCGTGACCATACCATTCTGTGGCTGCAGGTGGCTAGCTGGAAGAGACACAACACATTGTGTGTACTCCGTGTAGATTCAAGATACATCTTGGGAGGTCTGTGTGTCTTACCATGAAATCCAGCCTGTAAAAAAGACTGAAGCGTGAGATTTTAACCTAGGGTTCCCTGGAGGTCACATAATGGCATTTCTGAATGTTCATGGTTTGGCTGAAAATTAATCATTTTTATCAGAAAATGTTTTGGGCTTTCATTTCCTGCCAGAAACTTATATATTCTACAGGACAGCAGGAAACAAATGGGCAAGATTTGTTTTATTTAAAAAATAAAAAGAATGAGATGGTCTAATTTTATGTCATTCAGGTATTACTGTCCCCTGAAGAAACCCTTTGCTACCTGCTTAATGAACCTTTCTGTGCACTTTATACCAAAAATATGGCAAAGCATTATATTTAAGAACTTAACACAAAAGAAAACAGAAGGATGCTTACAGGGTTTAACAGAGAGTGAAACAGAAGAAGGATGAAACAGTTGTTCTATAGAGCTAAACCAGAGAAATTTCTACCGCTGCATTGCTGGAGCTCTGTAAGTAAAGGCCAATGTTTGGAAAGGAGTTTTTGTGGTAGACACTCTACAAATACACAGTCCTTTCCTAAAGAGCTTACAATCCATCTAGAAAACAATTTGCCATTACCTCAACAAGCAGTACTTGCTGCCACACACAGAACTAATTTCTGAAATTTTGACAATTGATGGTGAGATGTTGGTCCCTGAAAGGAAAAGAAATGAAAATGAACTAGGCTTCTTTTAAAAAACAAGAAGTACTATTAAGTTATGCAACATTAAACAAGACACATGCTCTGTGCCAAATGCAAATCCCTGTTTCAGATAATAAAGACACATATAACTTCTGGAGAGGGTGTCCTGCAACTAGCACCCATAAGAAAATGTGATGAGCTGTAAATTTAACAAGATCTTTGGGATATTTTTTCACTGCAATGTCCTTAAATAGGTATTGTTAAACAGTTCTTGACTTGTCAGAGAGACATCTGAAACTATTTATGACCTGTCCTTTTTTAATAGTTACAGGAAAAAACATTGTCATTGTTCAGGATACCCTGGATTCCCTGCAGGTTGAGAGTAGCTTTACTGTTCTTTCTCACTCTGAATTTTCAAAACACTAAGGAAAACATTTGGATTAAAAATGACATGGTGTTTCCAAGTTTTTTCAGTATTTTGATTTTTATCTTATGTTATTATTTACTAAAGAGTGTTCCCATTATTTTACTGTCTTTTAAGCCTTGATTTGCCTTTCAGCTTAGATTCATTCAACTTTTCTTTCCTTCAATTTGTTACATGTAGCTGGACATAAACTTTCATCAAGACCCACTGTCTTGTCTGGATACAAAAATTTTCTCTCCCTGAAAAGTGAGTAGAATTATTGCTGTAGAAGTAAGTCCTACAAGATTCTGGGTGCTACATTTCTCATTGGGAGAATCTATTTTTAGATTTTATTTTTAACATGGGCCTGTATTAAAACTTGATTTGTGTAGACATTACCACAAATTGCACTTAGAAAAAAACTAAGCCTAGACATATCACAGAATCACAGACAGGTTGAGGTTGGAAGGGACCTCTGGAGGTCATGTGGTCCAACTCCACTGCTCAAGCAAGGACACCTAGGTCCAGCTGCCAGGGCCTGTGTCCAGACAGCTTCTGAATATCTCTTCCCCAGGTGCAGGACTTCTCACTTCTCCTTTTTGAACTTCATGAGATTCCTGTCTGCTCTATTCTCCTACAGGCAGTACCTCAGAGTGGTGCTTTTTGCTCAAGAAAGCTGTAATCATGGCAGCTCTACAGACTGAGCGCCTCTGATTATTCACAGGACGTGAAAAGAACATGCACAAATTTACCCTACCCTGAAACACAACCACAGGGCGCCAGGGGCTTTTGAAGAGAAAGCAGAGGGCTCTGTGGACTACATACTATGATATCTATTGTGATTCTGAGTACAAGGGAATGAAAATCCCATCAAATCAATTATTCTTCAGGTCTGTCAAGTTTCATCTCCCTATATAACCAATGTAGAGAAAAAAAATTAATATTCCAATAAATATAATAACTGTAATGCCTTCACATCTATGGCTATCTCAGGTATAGGAGATAGTATAGGTATATGGTTTGACAACACTTCAGTGTTCCTACCATAAGCCAATATATAGAATCTGATTATCGTTAATTTTTCATCTTCATTCAGTCCTGTGCTGTTTGCTGGAGAAAATGACAAATTCCTGCTGGATTATGAGCTTATTAGGGCTGGATTGGGTTTTTTTCTTGTTGTGCTTGGGTTTGTGGGTTTTTTTTTATTGGGCGGGTGGGTGGGGGTTTTTTTTTTAATACATAGGAATTTATTAGAAGTCTACTCTAACCTGTTTCACATACAAGTCCTGTAATGACCACTGGATGCCTGACATATAAGAATATTTTGGAAGAATGTTTCTGAAAATTTTCTGAAGTTATTTGTTTCCTTGTAAATGAAAATTCACTTCAGACTTTTTTATGTATTTGATGTCTTACTTCATTAAGATATCCTTTAATGTCCACTGAGAAATTGTATCTGAAACAGTGTAATACTGGAGACAAACTCTGTGGACCTTTCTTAGTTTTGGGAATAGACTTTAATGAGAATTTTATAAAATACTTTTTACATATAGACTGTAAAATTTGGTCCAAGGGTCTTAAAATTCCTTTGCTGGGCTGAAAATTTACTGGGTGGAATCTATTGAGTAAAAATATTCTTCCTCACAAAAAGAAACGGCTTGGAAGTTCCAGGAAAATATATTAAATACCACTTCTAACAATTTACAAATACACGTATGCACACATCTCCAAAAGCATACAATTACAGAAAACTTTGTTGAAACATGTTAAAATGTAAAAAATATAACACAGATGTATCATACCAAAAATAATATAAATTGTGCAGGAGTAGACTCCCTTGAATGCATGAATGATGATGATACCATCTTTAATTACATAGCTACATTTTAGTTTGTTCCTATTTTTCCCCATTTTTAAAAATAGTTGCAAATCTGCTATTTGTTCTTTTATCTCACTCTCAAACTAGCTGAATTGCTGCTGTTGGAGAAGAACCTCAAGAACTCAGCCTGAGACAGAACCAGATGTTGTTCCAAACAGTAAACATTTGGTAAAGTTACAAACCATTGAAACCAAAAGAAATGTAGGACTAGATTTTGATATCTGGTCCTTACTTTTGGAACTGTGGATGGTGTGCTGACCTTAGACCATCCTCCTTCCTGGTACAGTCAGGTAGGGAGCAGAGGTAAGAACATTTACCCTTGCCTTGGCCAGTCACTATGTTAAGAAGCACAGCTGGTGCAAAGTGGTGGTGTAATTTACTGTGGATATGAGTGAAAAGAGACTCATAGGAGGGAGCTCTACTCTTGGACTGCTGTGCCTTATGTGTTCCTTCTTCTTCTGAGCTGTGCCTAAAAGTACAAATTGGTACACTGAGTATAGCATATCTGAAGAAAATGCTTGCCAAGAGGTCTGAAGTGATGGACAGTTTTATTGCATATATCAGAACCGCTTTGAGTTTCCAGCTACAAAAATTTGAATTCAACTCTTGGGGATATAGAACAGTATATTTTAAAACTTAATTTACACAGCCTAGAAATATGTAGGAGCTATATAATACTGTGTCTCATCTGAGAAAATCCATTCCTTTTGTGACAAAAACATACTGCTGCACTCAATCATATGTGAACCTGAAGATCTAGGATATCCTTAACAGAAAAAAGCAAAAAAGAAACATGACACAAGGTCAATTTTGACAGCTTAAAACCGTGGTATCTGAAAAACCAATGGGATCATATGATTTCTCAGAACATACAATGGATTATAGGAGAACACAGCCTGAAGGCACTCTGTTTGGATATATGCCCAAGACAGACAACAACATATGCTCAAGCACGGGGACATCAGGGTAATGGAATATAAAATAACTGTGTGCTTATTATGAGATGTATGAAGGCATCCAGGGGCCTATAATACCTAGAGGTATTTCTAGGGCCTGGTGTTTGATACTAGGTGTTTGGTACTAGGTGATACTGGTGTTTGGTACTAGGCATCTGTATGTCATTTTCATATGGAATGGAATACACAGTACTAGCAACCAGAGGAGTGTCAGATCACCTTCAAGCACCAAGCACTGTTGTCACCAGTAAGCAATGAGAAATGCTAAGGACTAATAAATCTTCATGATGGAACAGCACAAAATGACTTAGGACCCATGATCGTGTAATTGTGATTCATTCGAGGAAATGCTCAGTGCCTAATGGCCCTCAAACATCTACATCCGCCTGCGCATTGCAGTTGTTATGTTAGGTGTCTACTGGTGTAGGATGGAAAAACTAATTGTTTTAAGACATGCTGAGGGGTCTTCCTTTTACTTTGTATTTTAATTTCTTCTTCTAGGTATAACTGTTTTCTCAGCAGAAACATGAGAATGTCCACAAGAGAGAAATATTGGTGTATTTTCTTTTCATTTTTAGGCTCTTAAGGAACACTATTTTAGCCAAATGACATATCTGGTCTCTCCCTCTTGTGCTCAAACACATAAAAGCTAAGGTTGATGAAACCATGCATTTCTATGCTCAAAAGGACAGATTTACAAAAGGAGTCAGACAACACCTACAGCAAAATCCAGACCTAAAGTTCTGCATCTCGTACAAGGGTAAAGCTATGCATCCAAGAGAGGGTTTCTCAGTGATCAGTACCCAGAAAATGGAATCATCTTCAGGAATCGGCTACAAATTCTCATGTAAGAACTGTTTCTTAGCTCTGTCTAAAACTAAATATCTACACTATGGGAAAGTGACTCCTTCTCTTTGAGAGTTCGAAAGAACAATTAGTAGCCTGTCTATGCTTCACTGCACTACTCCTTGAACATCCCACAGATTTTGTAGTTCAGAGGAGGAAGCAGTCAGGCATGGATTTGAAGATTTCAGCCATTCAAATGGGCTGTAGACTTGGTCTTGAATCTAGGATTCTGAACCAAGTTTACAATGTACTGTCAACGTACCTACTGTCTACAAGCCACCAATTGTGCAAATCCCTAAAATCTCCCTAGTAGGAGATAAAACCTCCTTTTGAGGATGACAGCCCACACGTATGCTTTGAGTAATCCAAATTCAATTACTCAGTGGTGTGATACAAATTCACATTTCCCACCTCATCTAAAAAGATCTTTAGCTACAGGAACTGCTAAGAAGCTCTGCAGGATATACCCTTAACCCAATCTGTTAAAGTGCTCTACTTGTGTGGCATAATTAAAAAGACTTGTGAGCCTGTCTCTCAAGCCAAACAAAAGCTTGGAGTGCTTATCTGGAATTCTCTTCACAGTACAGAGGTACTGGTTTCTGAGCTAGAAGGGTAAAAATATACATAAAGAACTGTCTTGACTCTTTATATTTTCCTTGAATATTTCCTATAAAAGATTGTGCTATACTTAACTGAAGATAACCGATCTTTTTTATTACTATTGTCGATGAATATATTGTTTGCTATGTGCGTTCAGTGAGTTCAGCAATACAGGAAACTGAATAGAATGCAGGCTCATTTTGAGGTTACTGTTATGAAATTCAAGATGATGGAAGAAAAAGGTAATATAAAAGTTATCAATTGTCAGGGTGAAAGGAATACACTAACAAAAAGAGAAGTTTTGCTTCCCCTGCCACACTGGACGCCTTTCCTACTGCTTAGCAACGGATAAGATGCCATTTATTTTCAGACAGGAAACAGAAACAGCAAGAAAGCTGCACACAAAGCTGGTATCACTGCAAGTGTCCTGTACAGCTCATTGGTGCACGGAGACTTGGCCTGTAATGAAGTCATTTGCATTCACATGCAGGCCTGGTTGTGTGGACATCAGTCCAGACTCTGGGAGCTGTTGTTTCACTGAGTCAAAAGAAATTTGCACATGAAAGCCACATCCGCATTACTTAACTCTGCAGCTCACTCAGGATCGCCTTCCTTTTAGACCAAAGCAAATCTAAACCTATGATTAAATCTTCAGAGGATTTATTTTATTTCTTGTGGATATCTGCTAGACTTGACAAGTGGTGAACATACTCCACACAAATATAATTTGAGGTGTTACTTATCCACTTTCCATTTCTAAACCTCATCTTCCTTAGTATAGAGCCACATAACTACAGAATTTTCTCAAACCTCCCTGGCCAGCTTTTCTGCCAGTTGGCAATGTGAAGGCATTCATCTTTTCAATATCTGCATGCCTTTCCAATTTAATTGCAAACTTTATTCTCATGTGCAACCAGGGACGAAAGGAACAGGAATGCTTTGTGTTAAATATTGGTTGCATTAGATTGAAAAAGACTGGAAGTTGTGTCACTGTCAGATTGGTAATCCAAAATAAAAAGTTATACTAGAAGTTAACACTGGACCATAACATACCTAAGGCTAATTATCCACATGGTCAATTATTTTGCGATCAACACGCATGTACAAAGTACTGTTTATGGCTTCTCAGTTGCAAAAATACATTAGTGATTCTCCACAGATCCTGACACTGATACAATAATTTGTGCTTGATGTGGAGGTCAGTTATTGACCTCCTTGGTTCGTGCCACCATTGTATTTCTGTTGTAAATTTATTTTCTCTCTCTCTCAAATAAACACACAAACAAACAAACAAACAAATTAGAAGAAAAACCCTCAGTGTTTGTAATGTCTGGGGAATTTAACACATTACTGAGTTTAGTCACAAAGTCTTTGGCTTATTCACTGAACAGCTACAGCCCCAGCACTGAGTGGAAATTCCTCTATGGTACCCTGTTAATGCACTTCAATCCTGACCTGAAAGAACCTTTATGGCTGACAGGGTAGTTTAATTTTCATGCCCATTCAATCTTTGGCCTCTGTGCTAAGACTGCCAACAGGGGTGCAAATTAACACCAATTATTCTGATGTTTTATGTACTGGGCTGAGAGCACCAACTCATTTTACACAGGCCATCACCCAGCTGTCAGATGTTAATGACTTTTGGTTACTTCTGACCTGTTTCAGATTCATCTGAGTAGCTCAGAGTTGAAAGGGTCTCTATTTCATTAATAAGGAACTGACCTGTACAACCTTCTTATCATTCGCTTTCACAAATTCAAGTGTGAATGTTTATTTTCCCATTAAATAATAACAAAGGGCCAAAGCCCAGGCTGTTGCAAACTCACCGGATTTATGCCAGTACAGAATTTAGCCTATTCATGTCAGTTGCATTGGGCATGGACAGCAACAAATGGCCCTCAAAGCTGATCAAATAAAGGTATAGGTATGTATATGTACACATAAGTATTTTATTCTGAGCATTTGTCATTTAGAAACCACAAGTAGCGTAACAGCTGAATATTATGCCACTATCTTTGAGGATGGAGGAATAATAAAGGCATTTGTTAGCAAATTATTTATTTATTTGACATTCACTACAGAAATTATTTGTTTACTATATTATTTGCTAGCATTACTCAAGCAGCCCTATGTTGTGTGGATATACCTTTCCTGTAGCTTAGAGCATGGGTGGCTTTAAGATGCTCTTTCCATCACTATTAGCAAGGATGAGCTGTTTCCAGAATAGACTCTGAAGAAGCTGATAGAAGTGCAGTTTTGTGGGCCATCATTTCTGAGATTTGCTTCCTTCAGTTACATGACAGAGGCTGAGTTTTGCAATCTGCAAATTTATTCATCTGCTAAGGTTATAATGCCTGTTGAGCATAGTGTCAAGGTATCTGAATGGCCAGTGACGCTACAGAATGGATAGCACTGTATGGTGTTCTGCCATATAAGAGTCAAGGAAAAAAGAGAAGAAGAATGAAGTTCCTAAAGCCACTGTACATTCACTTGGGACTTACTTATTTTCAAATTATTCTATCATTTTAGGATTTTAGGAAGGTAAGCAATGTGTGCAATGATAATCATGACTTAGGACTTAGTTGAAGATAGTTGAGAGAAAATGGCCAAGCCCAATGACTGGATGTACTGAGCTGCTTTATTTCAGAGAAGTCCAGAGAGAGACATAACAGTCTTTAAGTATGAAAAGGAGCCTAATCTGTTTGTCATATTGATGGTTGAGAAGATGAGAAATAGGAGCTTAAATTGAAAAGAAAGTTAGGTTAGACTTCAGAAACCCCTCTCAGGAGCCATTTTTAAAAACACATTAGAAAGGCTGTATCAGGAAGGTAAGGAAACACTCCAACTGATCTGAATACAGATACAGTTAACTGTCTTAGAGTATGAGATTTAACTAGATAATTTATTCCATTGCTTAAATTCCATTATTTTGTCAGCTGACTACAATAAATGATGTAACATCATGTTGTTTACAGTATTTCCTGTCTACAGAGAATGTTTTACATCAGGTTAGGTAACAGATCTTTAAGCCCATGTTCTAACTTAAATTTAGTCCCTAGGGAAGATAACCCCATAGAAGAAACAGAATTTGTCTCTAAATTTGAGGTGGTATCTGTAGCTTTCAGGAACTTAGTGAGTTGATTGTATGTCAGTCTGTCACATGAGAGGTGACTACTGCCTCTTTCAAAACTCCCCAGAAAATCACAGTGGTTAGTATCTTAGGGGCATGTGTTACTACATAGGTCTGGGCTGAAGGGACACCCACTGGGATGAAAACTTTTTAAACATTTTGACACTTCATCTTATGTACATCTTTGGGGAGAAAGCCTTAGAGTGATGTTGTTGGTCACTAACCTTGATATACCATATTAATTCTCAAGAACTGACAGAGCTCTGTTCATATCTCACCTCACAAGGAAGACAGTCCAAAACACTGAAGACTGACACTAGAAATGGATGAATGTGCTTCAAATTCCATGTGGTAAATTTGCTTAGCACTAAAGCAGTATCTGCAGTAACTACAGTACGTGTTTGAAAGCAATCAAATGCTTAAAGGTTTTAACTGTGTCCCTGCTTAATTGAGGTTTTATTAAATCAGGTATGGTAGGTGAAATAATTACCATTGGATTACTGAAATCTTATTTATTGAAGATTAACTATTCAATAGATGATAATTAAGGCTTTGTAAAACAAGGAATAAAAATATTATAACAGTTTATATATATACAAAACCCCCTTGCACAGCATCAAAGCACTTATGGCTGCACAAGAAGAGAGCATATAATTTTGCGGTGTATGGAAATCAAGAAAGGAAATCTGAAATAAAAATTAACTGTTGTGTTTCAGACATTAAACTGTGCTCTGTTCTCTTTACTCCTTCCTTCTTTGTTCTACAGCTTTTTAAGATTTTGAGGAAAGTATTATAAGAAAAACATAATGAATATCTTTAGTGGTGCTGCCTGGTGAGGTACTAGAATATATTTGTAGAATTTATGGTATCACTGATGGTACTCTTGCCAACAACTCGACAACTGTGACACAAGCCTCCTGGCTTGTTTTCCAGCTATAGAATAAGAAAAGATGATAGAAGCCTTTTTTACTGTCTCCAGCATTCCAGACTCTTTAAAGTATAAGGTGTAGTGATGGGGCAACCTTAGTGGGTACAATGCAAAGATATAATACATTAACATTATGACACAATGTAGTTGTTTACAAAAATGTAATTAATATTCAGCCTAATACCCTTCACTGTCTTCTTCGTAACTGCAAGTACCTTTCCATATGTGGGTGTAGTCAATTTTTGTGCTGTTGTTCCTCACAAGTATAATGCACAACACAGCAAAAAGTAACTCAGCACTTCTTGAAATGCTTCTAAAGAAAATGGGAACACTAGTAATCATTAATTTTTACTATGGAAAATCTCCAGGGTGTCAAAGGGCTACTCATTTGATTTAGAAACATAGCACTGTGGGTGTTGAATTTTCACATTGGGGGGGAGGCATATACATGTTTCAAACTCTTTTTAACATCAAAGATCAAGTTTGTAATTAGTAATAGTTTGTTTATATGGCAAGAGATCTGAGGGTTTCCAAGTCAAGGATCAAAAGCATCTTCTTTTAGTTACCATGTAGAATACAAGAATGTTGTTGTCCAAAGAGGATAGGAAAACAAAACACACAAAACAGTAAACATTAAACAAGTTCTCCAGTAAAATAGCAGAAAATGCCTGTAAACATTTAATTCCTGTTTTCTTATTTCTTCCCTACAGTCACAACTGTTTGTCCCTTAATGAATTTACTCCTCTCTATCCTGAATCCATGCCAACCCAGAAATCTGCTTTTATGATTTCTTTTAGTACCTTTAACGATGCATGCTTTTGCATTCTTTTTACTGCCAAATATAAATATCATCTGGATTTTTACATTTAGAAAATTTGTTCTGAATCCTTAAGCACCCTGATTATTTTCTAGGCTTAGTGAGTCTCATCTGGACCTCTAAAGCCCAAAACATAGATGGAAATGTTCCTTTGTTTTTTCAGTTTTCAACAATAAATCATGAGACAATCTGCTAGGTCATTCCTTCCAATGCTTTTTAAGTGAAATAAATAATGTTTAGATCAAGGTTAATCAACAAATTTCATGTAGCTGTATGATTATGAACCTTTTTTCAAAGTTTTACAAGATGAATCATTGTCTAAACTCTTTCTTCAGAGTCTGGGAAATACTTTTTCAAGATGGATAAAGTATGGCAGACAGCTGAGAGCTGGAATTAAAGCATATGTATTGGAGGGCAACAGGACGCTCTACCAGAATGGGGACTGTTCAATATTTGTAGTAATATGAACAAAGAAATCATACAGTGAACCATCACCTTTTCACAGAGTTAAAAGACATTGGAAGTGACAGTGTTAAGGATAGCCAATAAAACAGTGAGAATTACCACCATCTATCAGAAAATGATGAGCATTTTTTTCCTCATTAGGCTTGCTAGAATAAATACATGTGATGTACAAGAGGCCACTGTATAGCAACAATTAGAAAATATTTACCCATCGTAGCAACAACTGGAAAACTGTTCTAAGAGGGTTATGTGAATAATTTAGAAGGAATTTATAAGAGTTAGTAACGCCCAGTAGATTTAATAGCCCATCCAGAATTTGCCAATAGAAATTTCAGATTTTTCACTGAGATTTAACTCCATCCAGTGACCATGAAGAAATTATTTTCCCAGTTGCAGTTTGGCTAGAGGTTGTCTGGTATGGAGATAATGATACTGATGCAGTACTCTATTTGTTATTGTATTGGATCTGGCTGAGATGGAGTTAATTTTCCCCATAGCAGCCCTCACAGTGCTGTGCTTTATATTGGTAGCTAGAAAGGCATTGATCATACACCGGTGTTTTGACTACTGTTGAGCAGTTCTTGCACAGCATCAAGGCTGTCTCTCCAACATTCCTCCCCCTTGCCCCCAAAGGCCAGTAGTCTGGGGGTGGGTAAGATCTTGGGAGGGGACATAGCCAGAACAGCTGACCCAAACTGACCAAAGGGATATTCCAAAGCGTATGGCATCTGTTCTGCAATAAAAGCTAAGAGAAAGGAGAAGGAGGCAGGAACATTTGTTAGTATGATGTTTGTCTTCCGGAGCAACCACTACACGTACTGAAGCCCTACTTTGCAGGAAGTGGCTGGGCATCGCTTGTTGATGGGAAGTAGAGAACAAATATTTTGTTTTCCTTTGCTTCCATATGCGGCCTTTGCTTTTACTTTATTAAACTGCCTTTACCTTGACCCACGAGGTTTTTTTTCTTTTTTACATCTTATATCTCCCCCCCATCCTGCTGAGAAGGGGAGTGATAGAACAGTGTGGTGGGCACCTGGCATCCAGACAAGGTCAACCTACCACAGTTATTAAGCTGGAAAAAACATATTTATATTACTTTGCATATTGGAGAAAATGAAAGAAGGTATGAACAGTAGTTCAAATCCTAGGACTTTAACTGTACTGGAGTCAAGACATTTATCTTGCCAAAATAAAAAATATGACAATCATTTTTCTGTTTCTGATTTCTTTTTAAGCAATGACAATAAAATGGTATGGTTATGTACGTCAGCTGAGCTCTAGGTAGATTATTCAAATTCTATTTCACTTCAAAAACCTTGTGTCTAAGATGTCAAAATGGAAACTTGCTGCAAAGAGGGCTTTGACACTGAAAAGGCAGAAATCTGTTTTATTGCCTTTCAGTGAGAGAGAAGCTTCTGTAGCTTTTGTTTCATTGATTTGTTTTAATCTAGTGCTTCCTCACACTTTAGGAACACCTGAAAAATTGGCAGGAGACATTAAAACTGATAGGATAGTCTCTGGCTTAGAAACTAGGACCATTGTGCCTGTTTTAACATCCTTAATTTAAAAATTCAATGGGAAAAATGTGAAAAGATGTTTCCCTTTTACACAACTGTGAAGTTTTTGAATGAGTGTATCAATATGCTGTAGCACAGTGTCCAAAAACTGAGTAATGGCACCACCTGGACACTCAAGGCTGACTCATGTGTATGGCATTTCTTGCTTCCATTGGAAGGAACTCATCTCTCATAAGCACAGAAAGTACTGTTTCTAACTCAGGAAGGGAATGACATTGCCTTGACCTATTATCCAGCTGCCCAGAGAGTAGTTCACACACAGGTCTGACACTGTTCTCCCTACCAAAAGGAAGCTTTGGATGAATTGCTCATTCATTATTCCAACATCATTAAATCAAGCTCTTCCTCTGTGTTGTTGCTTTGTTACTCCTCAGTACTAGCAAAGAAGCCAAGTTTAGCTAAGGCTAAGACAAACAAGATAACTTTGTACTCCAACCTGTTGTTCAGTTAGCTTTCAATACTGATCTGTCTTATGGTAAGATCCTGAGTGGAGGAAAAATGAATAGAGTATGTGTTAAATTTTAAGGCTCATGTGTCTCTCAGACTGAAAGGGATCTGTACTATCTTTTTCCCTTCTGCTCTGTATTATCTAGTACTTTTTTTCTCATGAACAAGAACTCAGGATATAATCAATCCACATACTAAAAAAATACATAGAAAGAAGAGATGCTCAAAAAAACCCCACAGAAAAACAAGAGTGCTCTTCTATATTCTATGCGGAAAAGTGATCAACAGGACCTCTATATGTACACCAGCAGGTCTCAACATTCACACCAAAGAGATGACTCGATCTCGTAATTTTTTTCCAAATGTAAGCAAGACTCAATTATTGAAGAGATTTTAGGAGCTGACATGAAGATCTCATGAGTAGTGTAATAAAAGTGCAGTTTCAAACATTTGGACATTTAAATGGAATATATATTAACTTAAAAATGAAATGGAATGCTTTTTTTGTTTGGTTGTTTTTTTGATATTTTGTCAGTATTTGCTGGTCTGTCTGGCTCATAAACATCTCAAACAGTCCAATTGCTTATGTGGGTTTTGTTTTCCACTCCTGGCTAATGTCAAGACTCACAATGTCAAACAAGAAAGAGAAAAAAAAAACCAACAAACTTTTTCAAGATATAAAGAGTTTCTTCAAGTACTGAACAAAAGGTTGAATCAGTTTTACCTGTAAATTATTACTTATTTTCTTCTTTATTCTCATCTTTAAAAAATGGCTTGCCTCAGCTGCTGTGTCAATATGCAATATCACATATATTTCCTTTCTTGAAACTGACCTAATTTAACTTTCTATTTTGACAGAATAGAAAATACAGTTGTACATTAACTCACTTTAATCATCACTTAGATTAGTGCTGGAGGTTAGAGACTTCATCTGTAGCAGTACAGCAGGTCTGATCTTATTTCCATTGAAACCAACAAAATAATTGTCTGTGACTTTAATGATGCAAATATAGATGCTGTCAAAATTGCTCTATAGCTTGACAAAAAAAAAAAAAATCTCCATAGAAAACTTCCTCTATATGTATAATATTAAAGCTCTCATCTGTCTCCAAACTAAGTCTTCTAAATGAATTTCTGGCCCATCCTAATGACAAAAACATTAGTTTTTTTTATAGTATTTGCCCTAAACATTGTTGCTGTTTGTGTTTTTTCTATTTAATAATATAAATAAAACTAGCTTTAGTCTTATCATGCTCTTATAAGACACTTATAAGCTAGGAATGAAACAGATATTTTTCCTGATATAGACAGATGTTTTTCGACAGAAGAAAGTTATTCCCTTTATAGACATTTGGCTAGCTGTGACTTATGTGAATAGGTTTCTAATGGTTACTAGATTAGATTGGGAAGCAATTTTTCTGAACATCTAATTATCTGGAATAGATATTTGCACATTGGAGCATAGGCTACCTACTAGAATCATCTTAGTTTTTCCCCATAGAAATTATTTTATGTCAGTGAAAGCTCTTTAGACATTCATGGCATTTACACCTTTGTGGTTTTACCATTCTGGGACACAATGGTTATACCTGAAGATCTGAATATTGTAGTTGCTGGTTTCAAAGCAAAGAAAGCTGAATGAAATAACTTCAATCTCATGTCTTAAATTAGAAGAGTTAGTGGACCCTTCCTACCTTAAAATCCATGAAACTGACAAAACTCTGAGTTTGCCAATCTCTTTTTCTTCCTTTTTTTCTTTAAAACCCATGAATTTATTTTTCTGACTTCTCCTGCTCACTTTTCATGGTCTAGATTTTCTTTACGTCACCCCAGCCCGCTTCCATACATCTCCATTCAATTTCTTGTCAAAATTATCTCACGTTTCCTCCTTTGTTCTGGTCAACTATAGTTTCAGCCATAATAAATTCCAGAATTAATCCTTTAGCCTTTAACATTTGAACATTTTATGGTAGCTGTGAATTTTTTGTCTCTTCACTGTATTTTGTTTCCTTACCTTCTGTACAAAATCCCAAGGCTTACAAAACCTCTGTTTCAAACTGTTATCCTCCTCTTTCTTCTCAGTTTTGTTTCTCTCATCCAGATCATCATCTAGTTAAAAATGTCTTTGGAGATTTGTGCATAAACCATTACTTCATCCATTTTCTGCCAGTTAATCCTCTAATTACATCTTCCTTCACATCCACTCTGTTCGGTTTATTACATGTCATCTACACAACTCTCTGTCTCCAGCAGTTTTCCTACAAGCTATCCTTTAAGAATTTTTATAACTTAGCTTTCAAATCCTTGCCTCTTCCAGATGTATGCAGGGAGAAAGAAGTCCATTAGTTGTATTGTATGGCAGAAACAAGAGTCAGACTTAGAGAAGGAAAGTATTGTCCTTCTAATTCCCAGTCCTTCCCTTCCTGGTTATTGGCAGACAGGGATTGTTACAACAGACGGTGTTGAGCAGGACAGGAGGGAAGCCATAACTCAAAATAATATCTTCAGGGGCTCATTAGGAGGATGCAAGATCTCTCCTCCAGCAAACTCAGAGTTCAGCCAGACCTTGGGAATATGGAACTTCCATCTCTCACAGAGGAATAAGATATCTAGTTTATGGAAGACTGTATCTTGCAGTTGTGAGAGGCAGAAGCTCTAAAAAGTGGTCTGCTTAACTAAGTTTTTTTGTTATGATCTCACAGGCACTCCAAATTAAGCCTTTTTCTCCCTGAAAGAAGGTAAATCCAACTTAAAAAAAACCCAAAACACAAAGAACCCCCAAACCCACAGAATGGTATATTACTCTTTTATCCATTTCAGGCATTAAAGCTGAGCTTCTGAATTTCTCTGTGTGTATTTTTTTTTTTTTTTTTTCTGTTTGTGGGGAAACAAATTTCTTCATCTTTATTTCTGGATATAATTTAGCTGAGATTACTAACCTAGACTGACCTTATCCGAGAAATAAAGCTTTTGGATGTTGCTGCGAGGTCCACATAATAATGAACACATATTTAAGCAAGAAGTACAGACTATTCTATTTTGACTGTGTTGCCTCTGGTTACAGTAATTACGGTCAGCTGAAGTATGTCAGCTTATGCCCAACATGCGTTCACAGTGAGAAGGTAGCGTTTTGTAAAATGGGAAAGCCTCTCAGTAAAAGAAAAGGCCTCTCAAGTCTTTCAACTGGCAACAGTGCACCACCACAGCAGCTCAGTGTGTATCAAGTTGATCACTTCACTGACAGCCAGGCTACATGTCAAAAATACTGCAGTCCTTCTCATCTACTAGTAGAAGCTATTTCCTTCCACTTTTATTCTCTGACACTTGCAGTCTTAACCCTGTTAAAATGGAGGCTAATTCTTTGCAATCAGAAGCTGTAGAAACATGCTACAATTATTTATTGAACAGGGAAATAGCCCATGTTTTAACTACTGTAGGTGAAAAAATATTATGTGCATGGATGAGTGCAACTCATTCATTGGTTAACAGACCCACAAGTCTGCAGAGAGAATCAGATATCCACCTGATGCCCCAGCTGCTGGACTTCACATATGAATCTTTGGGTTAGCTGACAGATGTGTAAAAACTCATGTAGGCAGAGAGACTACTCCCTGCTAAAATTGCTCTGCAGCAGCGGAGGTTTGTGTGAATTGTTAATTCCAGTACACAGACTGCTGTGCTTATGAATGATGAGTTTCAGGCTGGGGTATAGACAGGGAAGCATGCTGGACATGAATCTCTCCCAGTCCACCTATTCTGGCACAGTATTTGAGCGGGATAATGTTGGCCTCTCAGACAAGTACGTTAATCTACTTGTGTTATAATAAATGTACATATTCAAGCCCACTGAGGAATTTTACTTTCTGTACAGGCAGAGTTAGATTGGTACACTTTTGGAAATGCTTCCCTCTCCACATTAACTGTGATGGTATGGAAGTGATCTAGCTCATATTTGCTGTCAGAAGCATCCAAGTTGTGAGTGAACACCCGTGCTCAGCTTTTTCTTCTATGAAAGTAATGAAACAAACTCTCAGCTTAGGTTACTTGTCATAATGCTGAGTGGCTCCAAGCAAATCAGGAACAACAGTTTAGACCACTAAAGCCTGCCACTGCCAGTTCTGTTAAACATGTCCTGCTGCAAGCAGCTGGTACTAAATGTCATTCTACCCTGACTGACGGTGTAAGTAGAAAATGCAGCATAGAGCCACATTATAAAGACAAATTCCTTCATGTAAGAGAAACCTTAATCATGAGAACAGAATCTGGCCTGTGAAAGTGTTAATTTTTTCATACCAGTACTATAAAGCAATTGTCAAATTTTTACATTTGGTAACATAAACTATGATTTGTATTTCAAAATCAAGAAATATGAAAGCAATAGAGATAAGAGGCAACATATTCTAAATGGAAGATCCAGAGACTTAGATTTATGCAGGGTTCTACTACTGACATACCCTACGACTTTATACAAGGCATTTCACTCAACTATCTAAATGTAAAGTATGGTTAACGGTATTTTCCCTTCTATAAATTCAAAGAACAGTATGATAGCAAAGTGTTATTATATGTGCACGGTCTTTTTCGGTATCTATAGTAATAACTAGATAAGCTCTACTCAGCACTGATATCTTTGATATCTCCGTGAAAAATTGAAGGAAAATGTTTGGAAATAAATGTTTAGGAGGAAATGCAATTCTATGAAGCACAAGCAAGGAAGTAAGTTTGTATCTAAGTCTAAATTAAGCCTAATATATAATATAGTTTTGATATACAGTATCTATTAAGGGGAAGTTATGATAAATAAAGGTAATATATATATCCATTACAGAACTTTTTCCATATTTTGAATAATATAACCTTTAGTCCAATGAGCAAAAGTACACAATTATTTTCACTCTCATGCTTCATTAGTCCACAAATATAGATATGTGCAGACACACATTCATACACACAATTCTAGGCTTCAGATAACTTCTTATGGCCTTAACAAGATATTATTCTTTTCAGTCTAATTTTTTTGAAAGAACATTGATTAATATTGCCAGTTGAAAATCAGACAGACTTAGCTGCTTGCAAAGAAAACACTGTAACCAATATCTTTGTCAAGTTCTCTCTGCTGCTGCTTCAGCTGTCAAAGTCAGTGGTGCACTGCAGCATTGAAGGTAATTTCCATTTAGTGGTAAAAACTGTTTTCCTCAATTTTTTGGCTTCTTTGTCTTTTGCCTTCTTTGTCTTTCTACTTGCCCCCTATCCATCTAATACCACTCAGATGTCATTGACACACTTACATTTACCACACCCCAGCGATTCCTATCCACCTACACGACATGCCTATAGCACAAATGCTGATGATGCATTATATGTCCAGCACTTTTTGTCGCAGTGACATTCCTCAACAAAGTACTGCCTAGGGGCAGCTGCTGGTTCACAGCCACTCTCTTATGCAGCAATTATTCAGTTCGATTACATGTTGATGATAAGCTATTAAAAAGCACTCAGGCAGGACTTTTTATTTACCAACAATCATGACATTTTTTTTTTCCTTCTGCCATCTACAAATCTAACTGGAGACCAAAAAAGAAAAAAGCATCTGACAGGTTCTCAAAATGCTTGCATTAATTAATGAATGTAAATATATCTGCACTAGCCATAGCGTTTCTAAAACAAAAGCTCAGAGAAAGTGAGAGAAAGAGGGAAAAAAAGAAAACAATTTTATTCAGAAAGTCACATTCTCTAAATAGTATGTCCCTTGTGTTTTCAAATTAATTTAGAAATAGCAGAATGATAAATGCATGCATAAATCTCAGGGTTTTAGGTCTTATGTTGATGAATTAGCCAGATACTAAAGAATCTGAATAGAATTATGGTGGGCAAGATAAAGCTAAAAAACAAAACAAAGCACCTCAGTTATTTAGCTAGTACCACTCAGTATGTGGTAGAGTCAGGGAGAACCTCAAATAGCATCTCTATATTATGTAGAGACGGCATTCAGAACTAGCACTCTTGATGTATTGCTGTGTAAACTAGAATAAATGCCAAATTTCAGAGAGACTCCTGTGTCTTCAGAATGGGCATGGAACAAAGAGAAAGGAAAATGATGAAGATCTATAAAATGATCTGATATTTAAAGCTGTCTATATTAGAGATATAACAGAAAGAGAGGACCGTAACATAGTCAGTATCTTGTTTATATGGCAAATATAAAGTGTTAAAGTGTGTTAAAAAAAGAAGAGGAAAAAAAAAAAAACCCAAACCAAATCAGTAGAACCTATAAGTGGACAACAGAATAACTTACTTAAAACTGTTAGTCTATTACAGAGTTCCAGGTGTTTTATTTAACACAACAAAAAAACCTAACAGTTTTATTTTAAGGACTTAGTAACTGTTCAATATATGATCAAACATGAAATAATTAATGTAAAGAAATATTTGTTCTTGAGTCAAGTGAATTAGTAAGACCTTAAAAGCACACTTTATTACAGGTGACTTCAAGCTGGAATTGTCAATAAATAACTAGCCTTTTATAACCAATGAGCATATAAAATTAGGACTACAGACAGGTAAAGTTCTTCCAGATACAGAAAAATGGCCTGCTTGTATAACCTGTAACCCATTGGCTTGATCTAATTATGTGTATTAGATAAGAACTGTAAGTCTAAGTCCTCGCTTTAGGCTAAAAGCTCCTAGTCGTATGTGTCAAGTAATACATGAGGTAAAATATATCAGTTTGTGCAGGGATGATTCTTTTACGGTGGAATTCCATGACTCCTAAAAGTGAAAGGAGGAAAAACTATACCACACAGTCAATAGCCTCTTGGAATGGTAAAGTAAAGTAATAATAATAGCAACAGTAATAATAATAATAATAGTAATCATTTATTGTTATTGCTGTTGTTGTTGCAGGAATGCCATTTGAATTAGTTGACATTTTCAGAAATGTCTATTTGAGTTAAAGCTACTTAGCTTAGTAAAGGTACAAGTCACTTCTTCTATAATTGCAGTTTTATGCATATGAGTCTCCTTGTACAATGTGTAAGAGGGCAGTGCAGCAAATTGGAGGATGAAGATTACACAAACAAGAAAAGTATCTAAAAGTTAGGCACTGCAAGGTTATTCCCAAGGGTCCTTTATAGAATTATTCTTGAGTCCCAAACCTACGAAACAAACGGATCCTGAATTGAAGCCCATAGTTACCACCTCTTTTATGAATGTTTACAGAAGGTGTTCATAAAATGCCTAAGCAGTTTGCAGGTAAACCATTTTGCCATCTAAAAGTCAGTAGCCGCTTTGATTCTTCCTGTCTTTTTCATAGCCTGATTACAAGATCGTCTAGCTGTTCTGCCAAGTGGAAGAAAGGAAAACCATTACTGAAATGTCACTCTGACCCCATTCAAAGAATCAAAGACTTTTCAAAGAATCAGGTCTTGAAGTAAACCCAAAGATGATCAGGCTTTGATTAATGCAGTTTATTTCCTCCTCTTGAAAGAGCTGGAGCCCTAGCAGGGTAATAAACTGCTCCAGCTACTGTGCATCAGCAACATCCAGTAGCTGTGAGCTGAATGCTGTCAGTACAAATGAATTGACATAAAAGCTCTATCAGCCAATTCAATGTTCTTATCTTTTTTTATATCTGACTGAGATATTAACAGACAACAGGGAGAAGGCAGCTGGACCACACAAAGTCATACAGTGTCACAGCTGGAATATATGGAAGAGAGCTATTTGCTATATTTATAGAATTCAGCGTAGAACCATAAGGACAGAGCACTTTGCCAAAGGATTAGAACTTAATGGTTTTTACAGATTCAGCTGCAGATATATTTTTATCCCACTGGAAAAATATGGATGAAAAATGTATTTAAATCTAAAATTAATTAAAGAATTTAAACAAGACAGGCATGTTTTCTAGTGTTCTAGAAACTGTGAGGAGTTAAAATCAGAACAGTCTAAGTTTAGAATTATATTACCAAATTTGTTCCTTTACTTTATACTGGAGAAAATTAACAAAGGTCTTCTTAGCTGTCTATTGTTCATCTCCTCCAATTTTCTATTTCATAATGTATGTAGTCGGATTAATTACAAATTAAAATGATTTTAAAATTCATTCCTTAATTTTATTTTTTAGGTGAAGGTTGCTTAAAAATATGAGTAAATATATATTTTAATAAACTTGTAGATTATTTGTTTCATATGACCATTTTCAGCCTAGACAGAGTGTAAAAGATTCCTATTTATTTTGATTTATATGGTAGAGTGCACATTACTTAATGTCAAACACCCTTTGGTTCTTTCCAAAGTAGCCTGTGTATAATGGCACTCTTAAATAAATCATAATCTTCAATTTTCTAAAGTTTATATGGGGGAAAAAAACCAACAAGGAATATGAGAGGAAATTAATTGATCGTTGGTCCATAAAACTTAAACAAAATTTTTGAAGTTAAATGTGTTTTGGGTACTGTAATCATGCAAAAAAATTAAGATTGAGCTAAGTAATAACAAGATTCTAATTTCTGATGCACTTCTTTTAGTTCAAGTTATTGTAAATTATAAAAAAGACTTTGGAGTATCTTTTGGATGCCTTTGGAGTATAGCAGATAACTCAGTAGTTAAATAATGAACAGACTCTTTAAAGACCCTGTTCCTTCTGTATGATTTCTTGGTCTATAGAGAGCCATCCAAGATCCCCAGTGTCACCTGCTTCAGCAGTTCCGTGCTCAGTGACATCTCACTGTAGTTCATAGAGATTTATGAGCTGTAGGGAGACATGTGCTGCTGAGCCAAAAGGCTTTGGAGAACCTGACAGTTCCTATGATGGGGCCATAACAGGGAAAAGCTACAACCAGGCTATTCAGATGGATAAGGAGTGAAGAGGAACAGGCTTTGCACAAACAGTTATGCACAATTCACTTATCTGTAATCCCGCACCTCAGGCAATATGACTGTGTTTGGGGAAACAGAGGAATTTGAATGAGTGAACTTTGTAGCATCATGACTATGCAATAAAAAGTTTTCACATTATAAAGATCTTCCAGTCTATCTGAAATATTGCCTTCTGCTGCCAGAAGGAAAAGTTATAATAACCCAAGAATTTTCATTAATGCAGTTTAGCATTATATATGATATTTCAAGCTGTTCCTTGCAAGAAAATGATCAGAATTGTGACAAAACACTTGTTTAAGAAAAAGGTCATCATGCTACACTACAGTGAAGAAATTATCCACTTGATAAAACTGAGCATCAAAGGTTTTGAAACAGAACTAGCAAAATATAGATTTTTTTTAAAAGAAAAAAAAAAAGAGCATCTTACACTATAATTTGTACCATCAACACTTCTATGTCTGATAGAATGTAAACTGAAACGTATAGAATAGCAATGTAGAAATGTCTGTATATAGCTCCACTGGGTAAAATCTTCCTTAAAACTTAAATACATATCTTCAGCTTTATCTCATACAAGATCAACAGTGAATATCAATCTTTAGGGTAATAAAAATCAAATGCAGCCCATGCTCAGGACCCTAGTCAGCTGTCTTGCTGCCAGTAACTACAACTTACAGCAATAAATGCTTATTTTTCAAGTCTTGTGTGCAGCAACAAAGAATTTTTACATTTATTGCTTCTAATATATTAGAAAACTACTTAGAAGCATAGAATTTGCATGCAATGCAATATATCTGTATTTCCTTGTACTGCGCAGTTCAGCTTTCTTAAAAATGGAACTTTTGTGTGTGTTTGTTTAAACTTTTGGAAAGGAGGAAGACTGTGAGATATCAAAATTCCAGTTAATACCGTATGATAGAGTTTGTTGGCTTGGACTCAAAACATGGGTTTAAATGTCTGGCCACATGTGGAAGCAGGAAAATTAGAAATTCAAGGAATGTGTTTTTATTAGGAGGCTGAGGATAAGAGGAGAGAGAGACACTTTCTCCTGCCTAGAAGATAGTTTAGGGGAAGAGCTCAACTGGAAAGGAAGCTGTAAGCCTTTCTGGGTGAAAAGCAGGAAAATTATTTGTATTCTCCCAGGATAACACTAAATCTACAGAAGATGCTTAAGGCAGTTGAAGTACAGCTTTGTGTAGAGTCACAAATAATCTGTGTAGTCTGTTAAAGACAGTCAAGAAAGAAATTGGGAAGAAATTTACAGCTCATCATGAGGAAATGGAGTATTTGAAATTTGAGAAAGAGATTAAGGAGCAGAACCAGCAGTACAAGGCTCAGCAGTGTGCCCTTGCAGATATTCTGCATTCAACACCTGTGGTGCAACAAATCTAAGCAAGAAGTACTAACTGATGTATAAAAGCAAGTGCAGTAGCATTTCAGCAGGGGAGTTGGAAGGACAGTGAAAGGCAGCTCAGGTAAGGTTGATGACAGGAAAAAAAAAAAAACCACAAATAAAACCTCTTGAGTAAGATAATTTGATTTGTCTAAAATGTTCTTAGAGGAAAGCATTTCAGGAAAAACAAGAACACTTAGTGAGATCCTTTTCAGCTGTTAGCAAGATATGTAGGGATAGAGGCACTGACCTTGGGATTGGGACAGATAGCTGGTAGGGCCAACAGTCCACATCTAGCACCACCTGCACTCACCTCTGCCCTGCATGCTCCTTGTAGAGAAGAGCTAGCACAGGTGAGTAGGACATAGCCCCTCAGCTCTGATGGCCCTAAATGTAAACAGAACAATTACAAAAGATGATGAAGGAGTTACAGTGGTAGCTGATCCAGGCTGAGATCCAGTCAAGGCCAGGTCACAGTCCTTCAGAACCGTGACCAGTGGAATTGAAGTACAGTGAATAGAGGGGACGGGAGGCTGGCATCCTAGAAACCCAGGAAGACATGTCTCTTGTCAGGCTATTGTGAGGACAGCTATGACTTTCTTAGATTGGACAGTAGTTTAAACACCATTAAATGAAAGCCTTGCTGTAGGAATTAATAGGTTTGCCTCCCAATGGGTCCAGAAGTAGGAGCCCAAACAGGGACTTAGCAGTCTTTAAAAATATAGAAGCAACTGCAATTTTTAATTGATACAATTGTCTAATTGTGGCATTTTAGAACTTGTGATTGAACCACTAATTCACTCCCTCCATGCTGGTCTGACCGCCTCGGGGAGACTTTCATACTCTTTGACTGGACTCAGGGAGAAACATTTACACCACCAGCTGATCCAACTCCTGAAAGCTGTTTAAAATGCAGGCCACCCTCTGGTACCCTTTGTGGTGAGATAAAGTCAGCTTCTTTGCTACAGCTGTGGTCAGTCACACCCTGTGTTATTCCCTGAGCTTCACGGGCACATCACCCTTGCCCATCTCCTCTGAACTTTCTTCCATTTTAGGAGCTTATTTGTCACTCACCCACTGGAGCAAATCATAAGGTACATTATTAGTCCTACAAGTGATGGTGTAGGATAATACTGAAACAGTATTATTGCCATATCTCAGCCATCGATGAGACATCATCTTCTGAATAGTAGGGAGCAGATATTTCTAGATATGCAAACTCTGATGGTCAGTTCCTGTGCCATCTGTTGTCACAAACTGGTGATGTTTTTATAGATCACGACAGTGATGCCTACCAAATATCCTTCACACAGACGGATAAACGAGTCTGTAATTACTGAAGTCAAATATGTATGTATTAGGACATCACATATAAATGCAAATGTTGCTGTTAATGAAGAGCGCAGATTCAACATTAGAGAATCCTACATTTATATATTTAAATTTATGACTATAGTAGAGTGACAATAAAGCAAAGCTTTGTAACAAAATTTATGTACAATAAATTTACATAGCCTTGGAGTTAGCTCCTGAATTCCTTCATGCAGTACTTTAGTACTCACATTTAATGCCTCAAATTGACAGTTGCAAGAGAAATATTGAATGTTATAAAACCTACCCAAATAACGAGTTAAGTGAAACACAATTCACAGCCACTAAGAAACTACTTTTGATTGTCTGATAGCTAACATGATTTCCAATGCAATACTCAGCATTTTAGCAGTTCTTCAAAAGTTACAATTCCTACTAGCTGGTTTCCTTAATAAGGTTTAATTGCTAGTACGACAGAGAATATTCAAGTTCAGG